>NC_025687.1:11067934-11091380 GCF_000633955.1 Camelina sativa
TTACGTAAATTGATTTGTTTGGAGATACATTTTTAGAAAAATATGATGATAGATAGTCAAATTTATCTAAAATGACTAACTCTATGACGTTCATGTAACACAAAACGCGTTTTAAAAGTTTGTCTATGATATGATCATAGAAACCCACATGAACGTTGTCTATGATAGGATCCAAACTAATACATGCTTAGAGCGACACAAACCTGATCAAGAACCAGCTATCCTATCAGTAATGTTACCTACGGCTCTAATAAGGACACTAACAATCCATTACTCAATCTAGACCAGACAAACAAGGTTCATAGATTTAGATAAATGTTTTCAAATTATAAGCATAAGACTTTATAGAATCCAGTACACAATTGCTGTAGTTTGAGCTAAAAAAAAGAGCTTAATTTGCATTGGTGGGTAGGTAGCAACTCATATTTGAAAATCAAAGGGAGATTTGCGATTAAAAATTAAGACTTTAAGATCCAAATCAGTAGAACAGAGATAGAACAACAAAAAAAACAAGTCAACTACAAAACGAAGAAGAAAAAAAAACAGAGATTGATTTAAATCACTTATCTTGCTCAACGAGGAAAGAAGGTTGTGATCGGATACCACCAGAGAAGTTAGGTGACTGAGAAGCCGACGGAGGCACAGTAAGAAGCTGCGGATATGTAACGAATCTCCCTCCACCAGTAACACCACGACGGCTACTTCTTCGTATTCTTCCTCAGCTGGTTGTTACCAGGAGAAAAAATTGAATAGAGATAGAAAAGAACGGAGCTGGGCGGAGAACGAGGAAGTGCGATGGCGGTGAATCGATTCGATTTTCCGATCACCGCATGAATCGCCTTTCCTTTTGCCGTTTGCAATGAGAGAGAAGAGAGAGAGTCGCGATGAATGAAAGAATAAAATGAGAAAAAACACTTTTATATTTCTGCGTCAACCTATTACCGAAGGATACATATCTTTCTTAATGGGTTGCTCAAAATGCTTCCCACATAACTGATATTCTACACTGTGGACTTAATAATGAGGTTTTTAATTAAATTTGGAACCCAATTTTGAGAGCAACTTAGTGAGTACTCCCTTGTAATGAAGCTCTTATGAAACTCAAAATGGACTTCAATAGTGAATGTTATGGAATAAATACCAATATGCTGACACACGTCACTCAACTTACTCACTCATCGGTAAGGCTTCCTCGTACTTAACTTAAAAAAAAANAAAAAAAAAAAAAAAAAAAAAAAAAAAAAAAAAAAAAACATGTTCTGATGGAGATTGAAGATTCAATAACATACTTTGCTTTAGTTCGAGGATAAATTTATTTCGTTTATTATACAATTAAAGTTAAATATATAAATTTTATTATCATCCGAGTTAATCGCTAAGATGAATTAATATATTTAAGTTACTCAGAAATCGGGTTGATAAATTGTGTCATTCTCTCTCTCACGCTCTTTTTTTTTTCTTTCTTTTTTCTGTATATGGAGTATATGTTGTGTGGATTTGATAAGAATATATTCTCAATTACTGCGTGAATATATAGAAATGTCTACCTAACCCCATCATCTAACATTAATTTTCACCATAGCGAGTATTCATAAATTTAACAAAAAGTTTAATAGACATGTGACAGCTATAAACATATACATTATATTCAGCAATTAATTCAAATAATCTAAAAAATAACATCTTTTTAGTTTTTTTTTTTCCTTAAATTCCAATAGTTATACAGGCAACATTTTGAAAGACTAATGAACTGAAATTTAAATAAATAACAACAAATATATCTAGACACAAAATTCAAAAAATATAGAAATTTATAAAGGCTTCTCAAAAGTTTATGATGAGTAACCAAAATGACTAATGTGATTGCTTTGTTGGATATGAGACTTTTCTTAACCTCAGAAAAGACGAAGCTTGAGCTTGTGGTGAATGTGAATCATCCATGAGACAACATTATATTACTTTATGATTCACTAATTGATATATATATATATATATATATATGTTCATAATGAGTTTATTAAAGTAGAATGAATATCTACGCGGAAGAATACATAAATTTGTGTACTGCAATATTTTCATTCCATTTGCTTAATTTAGCACGTAACTAAAACCATTCAAGAAGCAAAATAAAGTGACTAATTCTGACTAACGAATCGTCAATAAATGCCAGCAAATGCTTTCACACAACTATCACTATAAAAAAACAGGGCATGTAAATATACTATTTCCAAGAACACCTTTAATTTTCAATTACTATATATTACATTTTGGAGAGAGAAAAAACCAAAAAAATTGACTACCATGTATAAGTTATAATTTGCTTGATTATTTAAACATATATTCAAGACTTTAATTATTAATATCATGGCTAACTTAATTTTCATAACATATGATCAGAATGAACGGATACAAATTTCTTTTTACAAATATGAAGAAAAATTTGATAGTCTCTTTGGAAGAAAAAAAATTACTGAAAGAGTACGTGTAAATTTACTAATAATAACATATTGGTAAGAAAACTCCACTATCTCTCATATGTCATGGAAATTCAATTAATTATTGTTGATAATCAAATTCGTTTAGTTAGATAATAAACAACCAAATTAGATAGGATAGGAATTGGCATTGGTCCATATTTACTTTTAACTAATATTTTGTAAACGGTGGAGATGAGTTTCTTTCTTGAACAATGAGATTGCATAATTTACCCCCTTTATTAATGAGAATCGTCGATACAACAATAATATGCAGATCGATAAATTAATTATGCATCTTGAAAGCTTCAAGACAAAATATATACTTCCTAAATGTCAACCATTATTCAACGTTGTAACTTGTAACTAGTATCATCATAAATTATGCATGCATAGGGTTCTAGATCAACTTTGTTTGACTATTTCAGATCATTCTAAAGATCGCCTGAAAGTATCTTGTAGTAGTGTCTATGATGATCCGTGAGTCCTTGATGCCATCGCTAACCTTCTCATACTGTATGGTCCAGAATGCTCGGCCACCATCACTGCCTTCCGTGTGAATGACGTTCATGGTTCCTTCGAGCTTCTTGTAGTAATCTGGGTTTCGCGAATCGCAACTCTTCGAGCTTTTCCATTTTTTACCAATTGGACCACTTTTGTTTGGGCAGGCCCATATAAACCAACCCGTACAAGTTTATATATATTTAATTTGCCCTAGAAGAAGAATCGATCAAAACGAATACCGCCGGGACAAGGAAACGGCTGTAACAGAGGTCCTTTGGGACATCCCGTGTTGTCCCGTTCCTCGTGGTTTTGATGCACGTCTGGTTGTTCCGTGTATTAGACGGTTTTTGAAGAAATTAGGCTACTCTGGTCCAGTCACCATCTATGCGATTGGCCTACTAACGAGAAACATGTCAATGCAAACCCTACGAGACCTCTCTAACACTGGAATCGTTCTTGTTTCCGACCCCTTTGGTTAGTAGTATCTTCTCTCATCCCTTAGCTATGATGATGAATATAGAGAGAGAATCTCAAAATCTTGAGTTTGTTTCTGAAACAGATGATTCCAGGAACTTTTCGACGTATCTGTACTACGGTATTAGTCCTCGTCCAGCTAATACTAATATAATGGTCATATCCGATCCCACAGAGGACTCTGTTCATTATGCCACTGATATACTACAAAATGACGGATACAACATTGTTAAGCCGTTTCCATTTGGTCTCGACTCCACTGATGATCCAGATCTCGCCTGGGAAAGCTTTCTTTCTGGCAGGTTTGTGTGTTTGTCCTCTCACAACTAGGTGTTGCTAATATGTAACTATTGCTGGTTAAAATAACCTGTTGCTTTTTTTTTTTGTTTTTTTTTTCCCCCACAGAGTCGAAGGCACATGCACTTAAGGATAACTGCATTATTGAGGCGGATGAATCTGGCTTGTGGTTTTTCTCAGCATGCTATGGTCTTGAAGGCCATGGTGTTGCAAATTTTATCATGCATCTCGCTAGTGCAGAACATTTAGAGGAGGTAAATTAACCATCCCAGCCGAAGGCACATGCACTTAAGCTACCTTTTGTTGTTTCAATACATTTTGTCCTTGTCTAACCATCACTTAGTGTCCCTTTTTTCACTTCTTCTACTCTTTTTTTTCGTTTCAAGCAGAATATTAAATGGTACTCTCCCAATCGCGAATGTTGTCCATTATTGCCTTTTCCTGATGATTGGGAGCATCTTGAGGAGTATGAATATGATTATGGGGAGTATGAGTATACGTACGAGGATCAGGAGGATGGGCTTGAGCCCCTAGTTATTCCAGCAGAGGCAAGTTTTAGTATTCCCCCCCCCCCCCTACATGTTATCTATTAGTATCTCTTTCTCACGCATTGGAATTATTTTCTCCCACATTGTTTCCCTCATAATCCACACATGGTTCCACCACCAAGTGAGCTTGTTTTGTTGTTTTGCTTGAAATCCCCTTTCTCACTTGTTGTTTTGTTCTTTTTCCACTGTATGTGCATTTGGTTTTCAACCAGGTGTATGCATGGTCCCCTCCGCTTTCACACAATGTTCCAATATGGTGGTACCACAGCGATGATGAATCAAGCAAAGGCAAGTGTCGAGATTTGTAAATTTTAGTTTTGTTTGTCTAAATTTGACACGCATGTTATCTGCTTTCTCACTTCTAAATAATTTGACTCCCATATTATCTGCTTGAAATTCCCCATCCCCCCTTTTCTCATTTCTGGTTTTGTTTGCCTAAGTTTGACCCATGGTATGTGCATTTTATTCTCCATCTTGAAAGCTTTATGAGTAAAAAACATCTTAAACGAAAATTGTTGTAAATGATAACTACTTATTGCTACACTGCAATAAGCTTATTCCACTGTATTTAACTTGTTAGATTCTCATCCATCACCATAAAGAATTTGACACAAGTTTTGATGATGAAGCGTGGGTCGTCCAAGTCACCGCGAGTCTTCTCGTAGTCAACAGTCCACACCCCGTGGGCTCCGTTACCGTCTTCCTTAACAATGACGGTCATGGTTCCTTCGAGCTTTTTGAAACAATCCGGGTTTTGCTACACCTTGTCATTGGGGACGGATTCTCTGATAGTCTTGTACCACTCTTTCGTGATCTGAAAGTGGCTCATTTTGTACCTTTTCCTTCTATTCCCCGTACCGGCCACATTGTCGATCTCTAACTCGGCTATGGTGAAACATGGCCAATAAGGGTTATAATCAAGAAAAATGTAATTTCAGTGAGATGTATGTATGTAGTGTAGAAGAGTTGATTACCATGGCCTTCCTTAGGAAAATTCGTCTTCACCATGAAATCTTGAAAAAAGACCGATGTTGGAGACTTAACGTCAAAATTAACGGAAGAAGTTCCTTTCGGTGCCATCTTCTCTAAATTAGTGATTTTACTTTTTCTTTTTCTTTAAAGTATATAGATGTTGTGTGGGTTTGATTTTTTTTATTTTATACCTCCTCCTCTGTCCCATCTTTTGTTTTACATTTTTTTGGCTAAAAGCACAAAAGTTAACAAATACTGTAATAAATATTTTATCATTTCTAAAAGTTCAACTAATAGAAAAATATATTACAGAATTTATAAACTATTAAATTAAAAGAAAATTATGCATAGAAACATGAGAAAATACTAATAATTGAAATAAACAATTTATATTTTAGGACAGAGGAAGTAATTATCTTCTCATGCATGAAGGTGTTTATATAGTGAAAATTACAGATTTTATATTTACCTAACCCCACCACCCAACTTTAATATCTCATGGGTTTTTTTCTAAATATTTGGTTTCACCCACTTAATTAATTACCAATGTAGCACATTGTGGAAAAAAAATCATCAACCTAATGCATCAATACCAATTATTTTCAATCAAGCAAGTATTTAGTATTATATGTTACTGATTTTTACAAAATACATTTTAAAGAAAATGTGAGTCATGTGAAGATAAAAGAATGTGAATGCGATGAAGTTATAATGGTATGGGCAAATTTAATTTATAATAAATCTTGATATTTCATTTAAATAATACAATGAATATATCTTTGAATTAAAGTACCTACTGAAAGAGTATATCTGATTTGCTAGAAACCATTTGGTCCGCAAAACACTGTATAAGGTAAATCTATATGTGACTACCTTGGTCCAAAAGAATTTGTAAATGGTTATGACTGTCTAACGATGAGATGTGTACGTATTACGTATAAGTAATGGAGTAGTTACCATTGCCTTTAGGGAGATCTAGTATGTTGATGCATGTTTGAATGAATTCGTTCGCCGGAGACTTTATGTAAATATCAGTAGACAAATATCTCGCTCTTCTTTGTTTTTGTTTTCTTATGGGGTATATGTTGTGTGGATTTGATAAGAATCTTCTCAATGAAGCTGTTCATATATAGAAAACAATTTCTGTAAATTACACTAATTCTTTTTACCTAACCCCACCATATAACATTTTCACCATATCGACTTTTTATAAAATTTAACCATAAGCTTAACAGATGTGTGACAGCTATATATATATAAAATCAGCAAAATTAATTCACCCAATTATTTAGTTAATGTTGTATTTTTTTTTTGTTTTGACAAAGTTAATATCGCATGTGAAACCTTTTTTAAGTTGGATATTTTTTGGAAAAGAAAAATGGAGATTTTTTTAAAAATATCAGGTTTTTAGTGTTTTTCTTTAGTTTTTTAAATTTCCAATAGTTTCACATGGGAAACTTTAAAAGACTAATGAAAAAAAATAAAATAACAAAACAATATTTCTAAAAACAAAATTAAAAAATATATATAAAGGTTTCTCAAAATTTTTTGAAGAGTAACTAAAATAATTACGGTATGAGTCTAAACAAATGTGATTGCTTCGATGGATATGAGACTTAATTTGTGTTCATCAATCTGTTCTTGAGTCAGAAAAGACAATGCTTGAGTGTGTGGTGAGTAACAGACTCGTTAGTCATTTTATACTTTATTACTCACTAATTGGTATTTGTTCATAATGTAATAAAGTATATTCATTATGTACAATGCTTGAGTCTGTTAACGAGTATATTCATTGAATAGACTAACGAGTCTGATAAAGTAAATTACTTTATTACTCACTAATTGGTATTTGCTCATAATGACTAACGACTCTGTTAAAGTAGAATGGATATCTACGCGGAAGAATATTTTTATCTGTGGTGCTAATTTATTGAATCTGCTTAATTTTTTAGCAAGTAACTAAAACCATTCAACAAGCAAAAGAAAGTGACTAATTTTTGACTAAAAAAATCAATAATACTGAATTGATAAACTGGATCTTGAGCCACTAAATTGATTCTTCATCCGAGTCCAAGTAGCAAAGCAATAAATATTGTTGCTCATTGCATGAGATGATGGCAAGTCGTCTCGTCTCCATTGATCCGAATGTCTTTGCTCGTGCTCGACCGTCAAACTCAAACCACATTAATAAGTCATTACTTAGATAAGTTTCATAGAGACTCATGAGGATCCATAATATTTAACTTTTTACTTAGATAAGTTTTATAGAGATCCACACTTATATATCTTAAAGATTCAACTTTTTAAGTGCTTTGCTTAAGGAGATATTCGTCTATCTCTTTGAAGTTCTTGACAGCAAATTCCTTGATGACGTGTGGGCCAGCGATCTCATGGCTGGTCTTCTCCAACTCACCAGACCATTTCAGAAGGCTTCCACCGTCCTTAGGAATAACTATGATGTGGTTCCTTCGAATGTTTTGTAGTACTCCATCATTTCGCCACCGATGATGCTGTACAACATGCTTTTGTTCTCCAAATCCACTGCTTCGATCCTCTCATCCGATATCTTCACCAGTGGAGATCCTATATATATGGGTAAAAGTATAAACATAGATCAACTAGGGTTTAACTACGNGATCCAAAATGGATCATATGGGCATCCATTTTATTTAACTTCTTAGATAAACCAAACCGCGCAATCATAGAACCCACACTTATATATTTTAAAGATTCAACTTTTAAGCGCTTTGCTTAAGGAGATATTCGTCTACCTCTTTGAAGTTCTTAACAGAAAAGTCCTTGATGACGTGTGGGTCAGCGATCTCATGGCTGGTCTTCTCAAACTCACCAGACCATTTCAGAAGGCTTCCACCGTCCTTAGGAATAACTGTGATGGTTCCTTCGAATGTTTTGTAGTACTCCATCATTTTGCCACCGATGATGCTGTACAGTGGATGAAACAAACTTCTTTATCTTCACCAGTGGAGATCCTATATATACAGGTAAAGGTAGAAATTAACATGGTTAACATATTATGAATAATTTTATGGTGAGAGAGTGAAACATAGATCATCTAGGATTTAATTACGCTGAGTTATAGCCCATTAAGGGACATGACATGGATGGTTATCTTATTAAAGTCTTTAATACTTACATTTCTTCCCATCTAGAACCACACTTGGTTTTTTGAAAAATAAATGTCTTCTCGAATGAAGTACTTAATCTGATTGAGTGCGACCACATTTATGGTTCTCTGTCCATTCAATTTTGCCATTTAGGAAATTATTAGAATCATGAGTAATGAATGGTTACAAATTAAGATAGAGTGAAACAATGTACCTTTAATTTAATATTTAATTGCCCGCGATAATGAAAATTTCAGTTTATTTCATTCCCGGATAAAATTTCGCGATCCGTCGGAAATCCGTCAGTTCACATTAATTTCCGACTATTTCCGACGGATTTCCGACAGTTCACATTAATTTTGCAATCCGTCGGAAATCCGTCAGTAACTCGACTATTACCAACGGATTACCGACGGTTTAGAGGTTAAACACCTTAATTACATAATTTCTCTTCACAAATATGCATATATTATGTGTTTATCTCACTCATGTTGTTAATTTTCAAAATAAGCATCTATATATTTAACTTATAGGAAGAAAAAAAAATTGAATGATAAGTAACAAATACTTTAACCATAACTTTTAATACCACATTACAACTAGTTTAGCCAAACAACTTAACTTTTTTTTTTCAAACACAAATTTTGAAGATTGTTGTATTAAAAAAGATTATTAAGCCATTAAAACATCATCCTCTATACATTTCCTATAAAATAAGTGTGTTTCAGAGCCAAAATTAGAGGTTTTACAAGATTTCCGTTGGTAACCCGTCAATATCTGTTGGGTATTTCTGACGGTTTACTGATAAAATAAAAAAAACAACCAAAAAATCACAAACCCGACGAAAATTTTATATCCGTCGAAAATGTGTCGGTAAATACTGACGGATTACCGACATGTACCTAATTACCGACAGATTTCCGACGGATATTGTTTGTTTCTAAGAGTTATTTTATTATATTATTTATTTTTAATAGATTTTTATAAATAAGAGATATTAAATTTATTTATAGGATCAATTTGAAAGTATTAAAATTTATTTATTTAGTTATAAGATATATTAAATTATTTTATTTATGTATTTTTTCAAAGAGATAATTAATTTATTTATAAGAGATATTTAAAAGTACCAAAATTTATGTATTTATTTGTAAAAGATTTTCAATTATTTTTGAAAGAAGAGATATTAATTTTTTTTTACTAAAATTTTGGAAAGAAAAAATTAAACTGGAATTAAAATTGAAAATTAAATATCTACTTAAAGATACAATAAGTTTAAGAAAAACAAACTATTCTGAATCAGAAGAGTAATCAGAAGAAACTGAGTCTGAATCATCTCCGTCAAATTCTCCAATTTCATCCTCTGAGTCTAAGTCGACTCTATCATGAGTGAATTGGGAGAAGTCAACCACGAGGTCAACATCAAAAGAATGCTCCACTGGGGCCATGTAACCAACTCCGCTAGGTTGCAAAGGATCATGATCGGCAACTCTGTATATTCTCCCTCTTGGGTTTATTTGTGTAACTGTTACCCAACGATCTGGAGCATTAGAAACGTGAGGGTATCGAATGTAGCAAACCTGTTACAAATAAAGTTATGTTAATAATTACGTAAATAAATTCTTTAAATAATTATTCAATAAACCGATAATGTAATCATTACTTTGCTTATGCTCATCAAGCTGCTCCTCGGTATATGTCGGGTAGTAAGAGCGTATTAACGCCATGTAAATCCTATTACAAAACCAAAAAAAAAAACAAATTTTAGAAAATATGAAATTATAAATTTAAGTTTTAATTCATATTAATTTTAAAATGTACCTCTCATATTCCATAATATCCTCACAATTTGTGAGAATATGTAAGTGTGTATACTTTTGCTACGAAAGTTGGCGATTCTTTCTTGTCCCACTGAGTCTTCCTACTTGTCTAAACGAGTTAGGTACATATACCGAATAACTAGCCACTTCGCCTCCATCATCATGACGAGTAGGATGTCGTCTTTTTGTATGAACTTGGGCAGGGAAGTAAAATTCGGCAAAATGTGAGGCTTCTTCGTTTATACTTTGTGCTACAATAGAGCCTTCAACTTTGCTTAAATTTTTGACCTTCTTCTTTAGATGAAACATATACCGCTCAAAAGGATACATCCACCGGTAATGAACAGGACCACCAAGTTTAGCTTCTCACGGAAGGTGTATTGGGAGATGCTCCATAACATCAAAAAAAGATGGAGGAAATATCTTCTCGAGATTGCATAGGATCATTGGTATGTTTTCTTCCAAGTTACGAATACCGTCAACTGTAAGTGTTCTAGAGCATAAATCCCGGAAAAATGCACCTAACCCTATAAGTAAAAAGAATATCGGATTAATACTGTAAAACCTCTATGAATTAATTCTTTTACTGTATATATAGATAAAAATGTATATAATTCTTTTAAAAATGGCGATATTTAGAAATGTACCTGCAATTGCTTGGTAAAAGATGCTCAAATGCAAATGGAAGAAGTCGTTGCATCACAACATGAAAATCATGGCTCTTCATTCCAGTAAACTTTCCTTCAACCATATCAACACAATTACGCAAATTAGATGCATATCCGTCAGGAAATTTAATATCATGGGTAATCCAGTTGAAGAACGCTTCATTCTTGCGCGTGTCTAACCGAAATGTCAGGACTGGACATCTCCAATTTTCTAGTACATGAAGCGGTTCGCGATCACAAATATCTGGCAAATCTAATCTAGACTTCAAATTATCTTTTGTCTTTCCTGGGACATTTAGAACAGTGTTCATGAGGTTGGCGAAGACGTTCTTCTCTACGTGCATGACATCTAGATTATGTTTCAACAAAAGATCTTTCCAATAAGGCAACACCCAAAAAATGCTATGTTTATACCAATTGTGATTGATGCCAGCACCGTAAACAACAACATGTCCATTACCACCACAATCTGTAGTCCTCTCTGCTCCAAAATCTCTTAACTGTTCCAGTAAAATATGTCTGTCGACTTCCGGAGGTGGTACATCAACCACTTGCTTATTCTTCCAAAACAATGTCCTCGAACGCCGGTAAGGGTGACGAGCTAGTAGAAATCTTCTATGACAATCAAACCAACTAGTTTTACGTTCATGCCTCAACTGGAACACATCTGTGTTATCTTCACAAGACGGACACGCTAACCTTCCATGAGTTGACCATCCAGATAGCATCCCATAAGCTGGAAAGTCACTAATCGTCCACATAAGTGCTACACGCATCTGGAAATTCTGCTTGGTTGAAACGTCATATGTTGTAGCACTATGATCCCATAACAGTTTCAGCTCATATATCAACGGTTGCAGAAACACAACAAGAGATCTCTTTGGATGATTTGGATCGGGAACCAAAATCGAAAGGAAAAGAAACTCTCGACGCATGCACAAAGATGGCAGTAAGTTATAAGGTGTTACTATTACTGACTACAACGAATATTGCCTTCCATGCTTTCCAAATGGGTTGAAACCATCCGTAGATAATCCTAGGTACACGTTTCTTGGCTCATACGCAAAATCTGGATACACAGATTGGAAATGCCTCCATGCTTCCGCATCTGAAGGATGCGTAATCTCTCCGTTTGCATTGTGTTTTGCGTGCCATCTCATTGGACTAGCCATACGCTCAGATTGATATAATCGCTTCAGCCTTTCTGTGATAGGTAAATACCACATCCGCTTATATGGAACTGGAACCCTACCGCCTGTTTCCTGATATCTTGGTTTTTGACAAAATCGACACCTTATCCTATCTCCGTCTTCTCTCCAATAGATCATGCAATTATCTTCTCATACATCTATCATTTGATACGGCAAACCAAGACCGGCGACCAATTTCTGAATCTCGTAATATGTACCTAGAAAATGATTATCTTCAGGCAAAATGTCTTTCACAAAATCTGTTATCGCATCCACACATTCCTCAGCCAAATTGTAGTCCGTCTTTATGGTCATCAATCTGCTTGCAGATGATAAAGCCGAATGACTTTCCCTACAACCTCCGTATAACGACTGCTTAGCTGCATCCAGCATAGAAAAAAACTTGCATGCCTTTGCATTAGGTTCCTCTAATCTATCAACATTTTGACCCATCGATTGCATTTTTTCCCTATATGCATCATTCACCATCTCAATAGTATCCACACCATAATCTACTTCTGCTCTAGGTTCCTCTACGCTATCAACAATATATGGTTCGCTAGAACTAATATACTCTAGTCTTTCACCATGGAGAAACCAAATTTTGTAACCCGACATAAAACCATTGGAAGAAAGATGACCCCATACTAAATCAATCCTAATATTGTGAGAATTCCTGCAAATCGAACATGGACATTTCAACTTACGGGTTTGAAAAACGATCGGTTGTTGACATGCCAACTCCATAAATTCGCCTACACCACGAGCATACTCATCATTCAATAAATTTGATTCTGGATCGAGCATTGGTCCGTCTATCCAAGATCGAAAATAAGAAAAAGAAGACATTTTTTGTTTTTTTCTTAAAGAAATGAGTGAGAGTATGAGAAGGAGTGGTTGGTTTTTATAGAGAAAGTAAATTTCGTATCTGTCAGTAATCCGTCAGTAATTCTGAAATTTACAACGGCTATACAACGGCTACATTAATGGATACATTTACCGACAGATTTCTGACGGATATTAATTTAACTTGTCAGAAATCCGTCGGACACCAAATAAGAGAAACAACTATAATAATGGATACATTTACCGACGGATATTAATTTAGCTTGTCGGAAATCCGTCAGAAAGCGAATAATATAAACGGCTACAATAATGTATACAGTTACCGACGGATTTCTGACGGAAATAAATTTACAGGCGTCGGAAATCCGTCGGTAATAGACTAATATATGAGCGACAACAACAACGAATATATTTACCGACTAAATTCCGACGAAAGGTATTGACGGTCAAAATTTGGTCGGTAATCCGTCAGAAATGTTGACAGATTATTGGCGGACTGTGTCTGTCGATAAATTTCTGATGGAAAACCGACAAATCCTTCCAGCGTCAGAAATCGGTCAATATGCTATCGGTAATTACCGACAGACAGTTGCCCGTCAGAAGTGCCGTCAGTTATGACCTTGTTTTCTTGGAGTGGATCCACACTTATATATCTTAAAGATTCAACTTTTTAAGTGCTTTGCTCAAGGAGATATTCGTCTATCTCTTTGAAGTTCTTGACAGCAAAGTCCTTGATGACGTGTGGGTCAGCGATCTCATGGCTGGTCTTCTCAAACTCACTAGACCATTTCAGAATGCTTCCACCGTCCTTAGGAATAACTGTGATGTGGTTCCTTCGAATGTTTTGTAGTACTCCATCATTTCGCCACCGATGATGCTGTACAACATGCTTTTGTTCTCCAAATCCACTGTTTCGATCCTCTCATCCGATATCTTCACCAGTGGAGATCCTATATATATATATGGGTAAAAGTATAAACATAGATCAACTAGGGTTTAACTACACTGAGTTATAGCGCATTAAGGGACATGACATGGATGGTTGTCTTATTAAAATCTCTAATATATACATTTCTTCCCATCTAGAACCACACTTGGTTTTTTTGAAAAATAAATGTCTTCTCGAATGAAGTACTTAATCTGATTGAGTGCGACCACATTTATGGTTCTCTGTCCATTCAATTTTGCCATTTAGGAAATTATTAGAATCATGAGTAATGAATGGTTACAAATTAAGATAGAGTGAAACAATGTACCTTTAATTTAGATAATAAAACAACCAAATTGGATATATAGGTCCATATTTACTTTTATTTAATATTTTGTAAACGGTGGAGATGAATTTCTTACTTGAACAATGAATATCATCATAAATTATCATAAACTGTATGAATGATCGATATAGATATATATATATATATATATATATATATATATATATATATATATATATATATGCATGCATACATTGGCGGATCCAGAAATTTTTTTGGATGGGGCACAAAATATCTATAATTAATTATAATAAAATTATATAAAATATATTTTTTAACAAATATAAATTTTTATTTCTAATGTATTTAAATATGAAATCCAAAAATCATCAAATACTAATGAAATATTATTTATCTTGGTTTTAAAATATATTTTCATTAACCGCATCAGTTCAAAAATAGACTTATGCGACCCGTTACAATGAATAGCTAACAATGTGGTTCTCCTCTCGACCATATAAAAGATATTTGACTATCGTTTAAATGCCACTATTTCCTTTACTATTTTTTTGATGATAATTTACAAATTTAATGAAGCATTTATTGTTTAAAATTATTTTAAACGAATAATATTTTACATTCAATTAGAATAATAATAATAGTCTACATATATTAGATATATTTAGAAAATTTTAGCTCCACAATTTCTCAGTTACAAATTACAATAACATGTAATTTATATGTAAAAAAAATTATTTGAATCCACAAATCTAAATATATTAGACAAATTTTAACTCTAAAATATGAAATGAATCACAAAATAGATAATATATGTTTACTAAGTTACTAATTGTACCAACATTTTGAAAATTCAATGTAAAATGTAATCTCTACTATTAAATTAAAATGATGCTTTAAAAAATTTCAAAAATTAATTAATAAAAGTAGAAGTTAATGTACTCAATCATGATAAAAAATTTAAAAAACATCTTGGAAAGACACAGGACCTGCCGAAGTGGTAAACCAAAAAGAAAAGAAAAAAATAAACTAAAAGAAAAGTTTAGGCATCGAACTTGGGGCACAAAAATTAGCATGGGGCACACTTTATCCAAATGAGCTAGAAGACTATTGGTAATGGTCAACTAATTTTGTTTTTAACTTAGTATGGGGCACGTGCCCCACCCTATATCAACATAGATCCGCCCCTGCATGCATAAGGTTCTAGATAAATAATGATACTGAAATAAATAATTTACTCTTAGCCGGATCCGTCACTGTTTCGCATATTTAATTTCATGTCAAATATAATTGATACTGGCCGGATCATCAGCTTCCTTGGCCAAATTGATTTTCCATCTGAGTCCAAGTAGCAAAGCAATAAATAATGTTATTGCATTGCATGGCAAGTTTCCATATGGTTCGTCTGGCTGATAGGCTCTTTAACGACTCTCTAGAAACAAGAAGATATTTACATAACGACTCTCTAAGATATATACGGTTTATTTTAATTTTTAGGAAGCGGTATATTTTTTATTATAAAATACGGTTTATTTATAAATCTCTCTGATACTCTGTATTGGTATTATAATGACAATGGGCATATTTGTATCTTGAAAGGCAAGTGACGTCCCTATATTCCTACTTCTCTGATTCTGAATCAGTGGCGGTGGAAAGATTAAAAAATATGTACTGTGGCACTGTGCTAACTGCTAAGTAACCATCATAAACGTATCCATACATAGTGGTTAATAGTAAAGGTCTTTTCAACCGACCAACTTAATTCAATTTTTCTTATAAAAGCACTTTTACTACCGTAAAATCGAGCGGAAGTAAACACAGATCTAGTCATCATTATGACGATACATTGTAAATACATAACAACGTAAACTATAGTGTAGATTGAAAGTGGTTCTGTAATTTTGAAATAAATATCTACTCCATAATTTTTTAAGGTAAAGGAGAACATGAGAATATATCTTCTTTATTAACAAAACAAGTTGCATAAGCCGCTCACCCAGTTGTGAAAATTATAATCATTCGGTCCAACAATAATATGCCAATAGATATTTTATTATAATATACGATCGAGTCCATACATCCCCAAAATACCAAACGTTTATAAGAGATCGTGCAGAATATACTGCAATAAATATATAGATATGTATGCCTTTTATTTAGACGACGTTTTGCAATGTAGACGAACCTTGCAAGTTAGGACGTATTTATTTAAGGATTTTGGCATCGAGCATCTTGAAGAGATAAGCAGCTGTGTTGAAGGGTAGATATGGGTCATCGATGTCATCAGAAATCTTTTCGAACACTAGGGTCAATTTAACGTGGCTACCATCACCATCTTCCGAAGGCGTAACGACGATGGTTATTTTGAACGTCTTGTAGTTCCTCAAGATAACACTGGAGATGAGGTTTACCGTGGTTTTTCTATTCGTCCAATCCTCAGCCTCGATCTCCACCTCATCTTTTATAGTTAAAACATAGTGATTAGGGATTTAATCGAGAGAACATGATGAATCAGTGAGATATATGTAATATAGAAAAGTTACCATCATCTTTTACTGCTTCCATGAAAGCTTTAAACAATTCTTCTGCCGGACACTTACGATTAAACTGAACAGTGCTGATGGAGATGTGTGGGTCGACGTGGATGTCATCAACGGGAATCTTCTCGATCTTGCCGGTCCATTTCACACGGCTGCCATCACCGTCATCCCTAGGAGTAATGGTGGTGGTTAATTTGAACGTCTTGTACTTCCTCAAAATTTCAGAGCTGATCACATTTATCGTAATTTCTCTTTTCTCCCAATCCTCAGCCTCGATCTCCACCAAATCTTATGTTGAAACATAGAAATTAAAGGTTTAGTCGAAAAATTAGTTAGCTGATTAATCAATAAGATGTATGTAATACTGTTGAAGACTTACCATTGTCTTTTAACCCTTTCATGAAATCTTTAAACAGGTCGTCCGCCTGAGACTTTATGTCAAACTCATGAGTAGATTCGTTTAGTGCCATTCTCTATTTTTGTTTTTGTTTTTGAAGTCTATGTTATGTGTGGGTTTGATAATAACCTTCTCAGTATACTGAATGTGGTTATATAGAAAGACAGAGGTTTATGACAATTACATTAAATAAAATCACCTAACCCCACCCATCTAACTTTTTCACTTTGTGGAATCTTTTTAAAACTAACCTAAAGCTTCAGTATTTGAATTGCAGACCACATTGATTTGCAGACGAATGTGGTACATGGGAGTAAATAAAATTTGCAGACCACATTGATTTCAACAGCCTAATTTGTGTATCGATTATCTCAATCTAGCAAGTGCTTTACGTAAATTACTTTGTTTTGAGATACATTTTTAGAAATATATGATCACTAGTAAAATTCTTCTTAAATGACTCTTGCTCTATGAGCTTCATGTTACACAAAACGCGTTTTATTATTTTGTCTTTTTATAGTATACGATTATCAACCCATGTGAACGTTATGAACTTAGAATATTTGTGCATAACCAAATTATTTTATCGGCTTAGTTTAGCTATTAACTTAAACCATAAGCAATTAATTCACATTTCTTCTGCTAAGAAGAAAACTCAAAATACTTTATATATATAAAAAAGTAATATCTTTGGCGAGCTGAAAAAACCTTTAATATGCATTTGACTGTATGGTCAACTTTTTAAACTTTTCCCACGATTTAGATTTGCCATTTTCTTATGTCACTGAGATTCTTTTATTTCTTATGTTTGGTATTTTTTCCATTTATTAACAAAACTAACCAAAATGGCCAAGTCAAGAGTTGTTTTACCCATTTGATTTTTATTGTATTTTTTCCATTTATTAACAAAACTAACCAAAATGGCACATGTCTCAGTTAGCCATTTGATAAAACGTGGATTAACCGAGCCCTTTTATTAGAATCATCCATATAACGAAAATAATATCATTTTATTTATTTATGCATAGCTTCATGGGTAAATACATCGTAACTTTTTAACAAATAAAACATGGTAAATGGCAACCACTATAAAAGATAACTAAAGCATAGACTGTAGTAGCTTAGATATATAACTAGATAGATGAGTTCCCACTTAAAAAAAATAGATCCAGAAATAAGTCCAATAAGGTCTTCAGATGATTTAGACACCCCAGGATAAGATCTAAGGATAAATTTAAAAAGTTTCTCGGACATCTCCTTAATAGTTTTCTCATCCATCTCCTTAACAAGAATTGCATCGATCCCTTGGAAGTACTTGACAGAAGTGTCGATGATGGAGTGTGGGTCTTCGGTCTCAGGACGGGTCTTCTCGTACTGGACGTTCCATATCACGTGGCTACCACCTCTTTTCCTAGGAGTAACGGTGATGATTCCTTCGAGCTTCTTGTAGGACTTGGAGATCCCAACGATGCTTATTTTTATCTTAACCTTTCTCTCCTCCAAATTCCCATCTTCCATGGTCACCATGGCCGTGGCTTTGATGAAACAAATCAATTAATTAGGGTTTTGTTTTCAAAACCAAAAAATGAATTGAATGAGATTCGAGTTACCGTTATTTTTCAACAGGGAGATTCGAGATCCCGAGAAATTCTTTAAAGAAATTGTCCACCGGAGACTCAACGTCAAAATCTCTAGTTATAGCACCATCCAGCGCCATTCTCTAATTTTTGTGTTTTTTGGTTTTAATAATAATCGTCCAAGGTGGTATATAGAGAGATAGTGATATGAAATTACATTAACTATTTTATCTCACACACTCATTTAACCTTTTCACTGTGTATAAAGTTAATGAGATTTTTGTATTTTGCGTCACCCACTTAAGGAGGGATAAATTGTGGAGACCAAACTAATATTTTCTGCCTAATGTATCAATTCACTCCAACTACGCTGGAAAATTATATATATATATATATATATATATGTATTATTTTATTTTGCTAGCAACGTATATTACCCCCGAGAAACGTAGCAATCAATTAATTAGGGTTTAATCAAGATTTACGAAGTGAAGACAGGTGATGAATTTTGAATGGCTTTGAGTAATGTAGTCGCAAATTACTCAACTTAACTTGAACTAAGTTACGTAGTTGATTCTCTTTATTTCCGGTTCGAGGAAAAGGTATAATGAGATTAAAAAAAAAAAAAAGGTTTGAATTATCATAACTTGGTGTGTGTGGTGAATCGTTCATGACAACACCTATCTATTTCCGTTGTGTGACTCACTAATTGTAAGTATTTTTATTCAAGGTGAGTCTGTTACATTAATGTGAACACCTATACCTTGAAGGAAATATAGAGTGTGAAGACCTAATTTATTTCACTTGCTAAATTTAGCAAGAAACTCAAACCATACGCAACTGATTCACATATTAGTATTACTTTTCAGTTTTCAAGAAGAAGAATGCGATTATGTGTACCAAATTACCAATAGGTTATTGAATGAAATAATGGAAGTGGTTCAGAAGAGAAAATATGTTACAAAAATTTATTAATTTCATTATTTAAAAAGAAAAAGTTAATTGTCCCTTCGGAGTTACAGAATAAAATTATGTGTGTTTAATTTCCTAGTATTACTATTTACCTTTTTGGTCCGAAAACCTTAGTAGATAATTATCTATTTTACTGTATTAGAGTTTTTTTTTTAACTTGGTAAATTATTTCGTATAGTTTTTTTTAACTTGGTAAATTACCAAGATTACTGTAGATATATGGGATTCCACTTTATTTAACTTGTTAGATTCTCATCCATCACCATAAAGAATTTGACACAAGTTTTGATGATGAAGCGTGGGTCGTCCAAGTCACCGCGAGTCTTCTCGTAGTCAACAGTCCACACCCCGTGGGCTCCGTTACCGTCTTCCTTAACAATGACGGTCATGGTTCCTTCGAGCGTTTTGAAACAATCCGGGTTTTGCCACAACTTGTCATCTGAAAGCGGCTTATTTTGTACCACTCTTTTGTGATCTGAAAGCGGCTTATTTTGTACCTTTTCCTTCTCTTCTCGTACTGGCCACATTGTCGATCTCTAACTCGGCTATGGTGAAACATGGCGATTAAAGGTTTTAATCAAGAAAATGTAAATTCAATAAGATGTATGTATGTAGTGTAGAAGAGTTGATTACCATGGCCTTCCTTAGGGAATTTCGTCTTCACCATGAAATCTTGAAAGAAGATGGATGCTGGAGACTTTACGTCAAAATTAACGGAAGAAGTTCCTTTTGGTGCCATCTTCTCTAATTAGTGATTTTACTTTTTCTTTTTCTTTTAAGTATGTCGATGTTGTGTGGGTTTGATTTTTTTTTTACATTTTTTGGCTAAAAGCACAAAAGTTAACAAATACTATAATAAATGGTTTATCATTTATAAAAGTTCAATTAATAGAAAAAAATATTGTAGAATTTAAAAATTCATAAACTATTAAATTGAAAGAAAATTATGGATAGAAACATGAGAAAAAAACTAATTATTGAAGCAAACAAAAAAGCCTAAAATATTTTATATTTTAGTACAGAGGAAGTAATAATCTTCTCATGCATGAAGGTGTTTATACAGTGAAAATTACAGATATTATATTTACCTAAACCCACCACCCAACTTTAATACCTCATGGGTTTTTTTCTAAATATTTGGTTTCACCCACTTAATTCATTACCAATGTAGCACATTGTGGAAAAAAAACTATTGACCTCCTCTCCAAGGTCTCTAACCCCTTCTCCAAGGTCTCTAACCCCTTCTCCGAGGTCTCTAAGTATATAAGTATCTTCACGATTGTTCATAATAACACATTACATTCATTATACATTTCATATACGGTATCAGAGCAATAACGATACCTAGACCTAATTTTCTTTTTCTCAGCCGCTGTTCTCAAATTTTCTTTCTCATCCTCTCCTACACTCTCCTATCATGTCGTCCACAGACACCAATGATTCTCTCCCCGAGGTCACACCCACCACTGAAGTTGTGCCTCTCACAACTCCCTCTCTGCTCAACACCAACATGACTAATGTCACCAAGCTCTCCTCCACCAACTACCTCATGTGGAGCTGCCAAGTCCATGCGTTGCTTGACGGATACGATCTTGTCTCGTACCTTGACGGATTTGTTGCTCCCCCGGACCCATGGTGACCACTGCCGATGTCACCTCTGTCAACCCCAAATACACCACCTGGAAGCGGCAAGACAAGCTGCTTTACAGTGCCCTCCTTGGTGCCATCTCTCTCACTATTCAACCGATCCTATCTCGTGCCACCACCGCTGCTGAAGTATGGTCCACTTTAGCCTCCACCTACGCCAGTCCAAGAAGAGGTCACATCCGTCAACTAAAACACCAAATTGAGAACTGGAAGAAAGGCACTCGATCCATTGATGAGTATGTCCAAGGGCTGACCATCAGATTTGATCAGCTTCCTCTCCTCGGCAAGCCGGAAGATCATGATGGCCAGATCGAGTGAATTCTCAAAGGCCTCCCTGATGAATACAAACCCATCGTTGATCAAACTGAAGGACGTGAGGTCTCGCCAACCATCACCGAGCTGCACGAGAAACTTCTAAATCATGAGGTGAAGCTCTCGACTGTCTCCCAAGCAACCTCCTTTCCCATCACTGCTAACTACACCAACAACCGCAGCCGTAACAACTCCAAACCCAACTCGCAGCGTCAATCCTCTCCCAAATCCGGCTGGTCCAACAACCAATCATCTGGTCCAAACCGCTCCAACAGACCGTATCTTGGTCGTTGCCAGATCTGTGGCACACAAGGTCACTCTGCGCGGCGTTGTCCTCAATATTAGTCTTCTTCTCATCCTCCTCTGCTGCCCACGCCGCCTACACAGTGGCTCCCTCGAGCGAACCTTGCTCACGGATCCTCATCCACTCCTTGGGTCATGGACACAGGTGCAACGCATCATATCAGCTATGACTTAGCCAATCTCTCTCTCCACCACCCTTACAATGGTGGTGAAGAAGTTGTCATTGGTGATGGTACTTGTCTCCCAATCCTCAACACGGGTTCCCTCTCTACTCCCTCCTCCTCTTGTCCTCTTACTCTTACTAATGTGCTTCATGTACCCAATATAAAGAAAAATCTGATCTCCGTCTATCGTCTCTGTAATGACAATAACGTCATAGTTGAATTTTCTCCGGCTTGGTTTCAGGTGAAGGATCTAGGCTCGGGGGACCGATTACTCCAAGGACGAACTAGAGAAGAGCTCTACGAGTGGCCAATCCCTAAAGCTGCTGCCGCATCCTACTTTGGTACACCGACCGTCAAAGCATCTGTTTCTGATTGGCACTCGCGTCTCAGACATCTGTCCTTACCTATCCTAAAAACTGTTGTTTCCCATTTCTCTTTACCGCTTTCTGATTCTTTTACCCAAACTCTCTCATGTGTTGATTGCCTTTCAAATAAAAGTCACAAGCTTGCTTTTTCACAAACCTCTATCTCGTCTAATAGTCCACTTGAATATCTCTTCACGGACCTATGGACCTCTCCCATAGTCTCCTTCGATGGTTACAAACACTATCTCATAATCGTTGACCACTTTACTCGCTATTCTTGGTTTTACCCTCTAAAACTCAAATCCGATGTCAAACAAATATTCATCACCTTCAAATCCTTAGTCGAAAACCGTTTTCAAACTCGAATCGGTACTCTGTTTTCCGACAACGGCGGTGAGTTTATCGCTCTTCGTCCTTTTCTTGCCTCCTCTGGCATTACACACCTCACATCACCTCCACACACTCCTGAACACAATGGCTTGGCCGAGAGACGTCATCGACACATTGTTGAGACCGGTCTCTCACTTCTCCACCATGCCAAAATTCCCAACACTTTCTGGACCTATGCCTTTGCCACCGCCGTTTACCTCATAAACCGCATGTCCACACCAGTTCTCCGACTCTCATCTCCCTTCCACCTTCTCTTTGGCACCGCCCCAAAGCACAAAAGTTAACAAATACTGTAATAAATGGTTTACCATATATAAAAGTTCAATTAATAGAAAAAAAATATTGTAGAATTTAAAAATTCATAAACTACTAAATTGAAAGAAAATTATGGATAGAAACATGAGAAAAAACTAATTATTGAAGCAAACAAAAAAGCCTAAAATATTTTATATTTTAGGACAGAGGAAGTAATAATCTTCTCATGCATGAAGGTGTTTATACAGTGAAAATTACAGATATTATATTTACCTAAACCCACCACCCAACTTTAATACCTCATGGGTTTTTTTCTAAATATTTGGTTTCACCCACTTAATTCATTACCAATGTAGCACATTGTGGAAAAAAAA
>NC_025687.1:11092028-11109423 GCF_000633955.1 Camelina sativa
ACTCTGTTTTCCGACAACGGCGGTGAGTTTATCGCTCTTCGTCCTTTTCTTGCCTCCTCTGGCATTACACACCTCACATCACCTCCACACACTCCTGAACACAATGGCTTGGCCGAGAGACGTCATCGACACATTGTTGAGACCGGTCTCTCACTTCTCCACCATGCCAAAATTCCCAACACTTTCTGGACCTATGCCTTTGCCACCGCCGTTTACCTCATAAACCGCATGTCCACACCAGTTCTCCGACTCTCATCTCCCTTCCACCTTCTCTTTGGCACCGCCCCAAAGCACAAAAGTTAACAAATACTGTAATAAATGGTTTACCATATATAAAAGTTCAATTAATAGAAAAAAAATATTGTAGAATTTAAAAATTCATAAACTACTAAATTGAAAGAAAATTATGGATAGAAACATGAGAAAAAACTAATTATTGAAGCAAACAAAAAAGCCTAAAATATTTTATATTTTAGGACAGAGGAAGTAATAATCTTCTCATGCATGAAGGTGTTTATACAGTGAAAATTACAGATATTATATTTACCTAAACCCACCACCCAACTTTAATACCTCATGGGTTTTTTTCTAAATATTTGGTTTCACCCACTTAATTCATTACCAATGTAGCACATTGTGGAAAAAAAATGAATATTGACAAAAGTATTACTTATAAAATTATGACATATAGAAGAATAATATCTAGGATATTTTTGGATTTCCAAAAAATTTTGTGGATGTTAACTGATTATTTTTATTGTTAAATTTAAAATACTAACCAATATACATATTATCTGTCTCATATGATGCTCATATTATTTTTTTATTAAAATTTTAACTCTAATCCATGAAGAAGTGAATTATGGGTTTACGATGAAATAGACAGTAATGTGATTACTAAACTGAATGTCTAACGATGACATTTATTTAAGTTTAATTTTTTTTCAAATATTAATATGTATCATTTGAAAAAATCATTTAAAAATAGGGTGATTTTCAAAAATATCACTTTTCCTAAATGTAAAAGGGAGAATCCAAACCTAAAATAAATTCCAAAAATTAATTTAACATGTTGTAATTGTGTAAAAGAGTGCAAAAATAAAAATGTTAAAAAAAAAGTATTTTGAAAAGGGGTATACCAAAAATGGTATTTCTAACAAATTCTCTTAAGAATATTAGTAATATTTTTTTACATTTGATTTTGTAATTTCAACACATGTATTTTTGTAATGCATATGGTAAAACATAAGATAATTCGAAATAAATTATAATTTATAGGAATGAATCTTAAGCTATTTGATGAGAATGTCTCTATGTTTTTATATATGTATTTATTTTATAAATTTCACTCATTTAAAATTGATTATGACATGAGGTAAAATTAGTATTTATGAGATAACAACATAACAAACACATCTTAAATAATGTTGATTTAGTTTTTGTTGTGAATTGTATTTTGTTAATTTTTATTTGTATTTATGATTCTTACTAAGATACAAATTTGATATAATGTATTAATTGTGTCTGATATAAAATATTTAGTTATATGCATTAAGATGAAATGTATAATTAAACTTAAAATATGGTTTATTATGATGGTATAGATATTTAAATGGTACTTCCAGTCCTATAAAAGTTTTAAGGTAAAAACACAAAGATTAATAAATAATAAATATTATGTCATTTATAAAATTTCAACCAATAAAAAAATATACTGTATAGTTCAAATAGTCATAAATTATTATATTAATAGAAATTGTACGTAGAAATTGGAGAAAATATTATAAAATAGAGCAAAAGAAAGCCTTAAAATTCTTATATAATGGAACTGAGAGAGTATTAAAATGAAATATGAAAGGTATATATTCAATATTAAAATGTTACAAGATAAATTCTAAAAATATGTTATATTACTATTTAATTATTCTAAATAATTTTAATTTTTATCCGCGTAATAACGCGAGCCTTATCTAGTACTGTGATAAATTTCATAGAAGAGTAAAATAAAACATTGATGGACCCTTATATTAGTAAAAAAAACGTATGTACTTGCGGTTTGCTAATATAAGCCATTTGGTCCTAAAAGTCTTGCATGTAGCGGTCAAGATTTGTCCATAGTTTCTTCTTATGTAGTGGAGATTCGCCGCTATTCAAGTAATGAGTTGCATTATCATCCACGTGTCTCGTTAATTCATTTAATCGAATGCAGATTAGATTAACACTTTTACGAAAATTTCATAATCATCAATCCAACAATAATATGCAAATCATTTTATTATTCATCTTGATAGCCACACCAGTTTATACATCTCAAAACGCGAAATGTAAATAAAGATACTTAAATAAAACTTAGACACACAGATAGATCTGTTCCAGTTTATTTTAAATTGTTAGAATATTCTATATAAAGACGAACCTTGTGAGCTATAAGAGATTATGGAAGAAGATTCTCATCAGTCTCCTTTAAGAAATTAACAAGAGTGTCGATGATGAATTGTGGATCGTCGATGTCAGAGCTAATCTTACTGCATTCGATGGTCCACACCACCTGGCTACCGTCTCCGTCTTCTCTAGGCGTAACGGTGATTGTTGCTTTGACCGACTTGTATTTTTCTGAGATCAGACGGTCACTCATTTTGATCGTCACTGTTCTCTTCTCCGATTCTATCGACTCAAACACCTCCTCGGCTACGATGAAACATATAAATATTGGTTAAGGTTTTTGATCGATGATCAAGAAGTATAAATGAAATGTGGACGAGTTGATTATTTACCTATTCCCTCAGTAGGGTAGATGATGTCGTCGGTGAAAGATTTAAAGAATCTGGCTGCCGGAGACTTAATGTCAAGCTTCCCAGACCAAGTTCCATGTAGTGCCATTTTCTGAATCTTTCTCTGTTTGCTTTGTAGGATGTTTTGTGGGTTTGATGATTGTAATCTTATCTACCAGTGCGTCTATTTATAGAGAGTTTATGAGAATTGCATTAACTATTTTTACCTAACCACACTTCACCCACTCAGTTAACTAATGTGGCACATGGGAAAATAAATAAAACGAACGGACCAAATTAAATGATAACACATCTGCCCTAGTAGTGTATATCAATGAACTCCAATGAAGAGTGGTTTACGCAATTATTTAGTTTTAAGTTTTAACACATTATTAGAATAATGTGCTGCGATTGTAAATGTGAACGATCTATATATATGAGACATGGGATTAAATAAATTCATCAGCCTAGTTAGTTTATCGATTAACTCAATCAATCAAGTGCTTTACGTAAATTGATTTGTTTGGAGATACATTTTTAGAAAAATATGATCATATTATATAATGTAAAAATAATATGATGATAACTAGTCAAATTCATCTAAAATGACTAGCTCTATGACGTTTATGTAACACAAAACGAGTTTTAATAGTTTGTCTAGTATATCATATGATATGATCATAAACCCACATGGACGTTATGAAACTCAAAATGGACTTCAAAAGTGAATGTTATGGAATAAATACCAATATGCTGAGTGCTGACACGTCACTCAACTTACATAACTCACTTATCGACTTCCTCGTACTTATACTTAAAAAAACAAAAAAAAAGAAACATGTTCTGATGGAGATTGAAGATTCAATACCATACTTTGCTTTAGTTCGAGGATACATATTTTTATTTTGGTTAATTCGTTTATAATACAATTAAAGTTAAATAGTATAAATTTTATTATCCGAGTTAATCGCCAAGATGAATTAATATATTTAAGCTAGTCAGAAATCGGGTTGATAAATTGTGTCATTCTCTCTCTCTCGATCTTTTTTTTTTTCTTTTTTTTTTTTCTGTATATGGAGTATATGTTGTGTGGGTTTGATAAAGAATATATTCTCAATTAAGGCGTGAATATACAGAAATTTCTACCTAACTCCACTATCTAACATTTTCACCATAGCGAGTTTTCATATAAACCAAAAGCTTAACAGACATTTGAAAGCTATAATAAACATATACATTCAGCAATTAGTTCAAATAATCTAAAAAATAACACCTTTTTAGTTTTTTTTTCTTAAATTCCAATAGTTTCACAGGCGACATTTTGAAAGACTAATGAACTTAAATTTAAATAAATAACAACAAATATATCCATAAAAAAAAATTCAAAAAATATAGAAATTTATAAAGGCTTCTCAAAAGTTTATGATGAGTAACCAAAATGACTAAGATATGATTCTAAACAAATGTGATTGCTTTGTTGGATATGAGACATTTCTTAACCTCAGAAAAAGACGAAGCTTGAGCGTGTGGTGAATGTGAATCGTCCATGACAACATTATATTACTTTATGACTCACTAATTGATCTATATGTTCAGAATGAGTTTATTAAAGTAGAATGGATATCTACCCGGAAGAATACAGAAATTTGTGTACTGCAATATTTTTCTTACATTTGCTTAATTTAGCACGTAACTAAAACCATTCAAGAAGCAAAATAAAGTGACTAATTCTGACTAAATCGTCAGATAAATGTCAGTAATGCTTTCACACAACTATCACTACAAAAAAACACGACATGTAAATATACTATTTCTAAGAACCACCTTTAATTTTCAATTACTATACATTACATTTTGGAGAGAAAAAAAAAACCAAAAAATTTGACTACCATGTATAAGTTATAATTTGCTTGATATTTAGTAAACGGTGGAGATGAGTTTCTTACTTGAACAATGAGATGCATAATTTACCCCCTTTATTAATAAGAATCATCGATACAACAACAATATATACAGATCGATAAATTGATGATGCATCTTGAAAGCTTCAAGAGCAAATACTTCCTACATGTCAACCATTATTCAATGTTGTAACCAGTATCGTCATAAATTATCATAAACTGAATGATCGATACATATGCATGCATAGGGTTCTAGATCAACTTTGTTTGACTATTTCAGAACATTCTAAGGATTTGAGAAGATTCTCTCATCAATCGCTTGAAAGTATCTTGTAGTAGTGTCCATGATGAATCGTGAATCCTTGATGTCATCATCATCATCACTAGTACTATCGATGAGATCAGGTAACTTTTTCACCATATCGACTTTTTATAAAATTTAACCATAAGCCTAACAGACATGTGACCGCTATAAACATATATATACAATCAGCTTAATTAATTCACCCAATTATATAGCTAATATTGTATATTTTTTTTTTTTTTGGACAAAGTTAATATTGAATATGGGAGCTTTCATTTAAGGAGTCTGTTAAAGTAAATTACTTTATTACTCACTAATTGGTATTTGCACATAATGACTAACGAGTCTGTTGAAGTAGAATGGATATCTACGGGGAATATTTTTATCTGTGGTGCTAATTTATTGCTAGAGCTGTCAAAATGTATGGGCTGTCCATGGTCTGCTCATGTCCAATTCATTATGAACGGGTCATGGACAAACCCATATTTAGAACGGTTTAAATGGACTTGATCCGTTTTTACCTACGGACAAAACAAGACGGACAGTGTGGACATACGGCCCATTGGTCAGAAAATTCTAGGTTAAAATTGATTTGGTGAAAAATTAAAAAACACAAATCGATTCTTCTTCTCTTCGAAGCTCTTAAAAATCGATTCTTCTCTTCTCTTCTTCTCTTCGAAGCTCTTTGAAATCGATTCTTCTCTTCTCCTCCTCGAAATCGAAGCTCTTCTTCTCCTTGAAACTTACTCGGTCACTCGACTCACTCCATTGGTATCTGGGTAAGATTGTTTTCTTCTCCTTGAAACTTAACTTCTCTTTATCTGGGTTTGTTTGAATTAGATTGAAACTGGGGTTGCTTTACTTAGATTGAAACTGAGTTTGCTTAATATCTCATGTGGATTTGCTAAGTTTTCATGGATTTTGGTTATATATTATGTTTCGATTTTGGGAGAGACCCATAATACTTAGTACTGAAATAGTTGTGTGTGTGCTCTGTTGTTTTCTGCAGTTTGGATTTGGCCAAGTTTGTGGTGGAGAAGGGTGTGCAAGTTAAGCTCACTGGTGGTAGAGAAGGTAAGATTACTTTGAAGCACTCCTTCATGTGGAAATAGAAAGTTAGATATGATGGTGTTTTGGATGTTCATGTTTATGTTTTTGGATGTTTATGTTTATGCTTTTAGATGTTTATCATGTTTATGCTTTTGGATATTTATCATGTTTATGTGTTTGGATGTTTATGCTTTTATCATTGTGTTTGAAACATTCTAGATTTGGTACATTTATGTTTATGCTTTATTTTTTCTTATTTTACAAAATCTATTATATGTTGTCCAATGGACACCCATGGACAGTCCATAAAAATATGGGTATTGGTGGACATAGTCGTTAATGGACTGGTCGTTAATGGACACAAACAGCTATTTGTCCAAAATCAAATTAGACAATGTTGGACGGGTCAAAATGGACTTGGACAGCCCATTTTAACAGCTCTATTTATTGCATGTGCTTTATTTTTTAGCAAGTAACTAAAACCATTCAACAAGCAAAAGAAAGTGACTAAATTTTGACTTACAAGTTACAAATATCGTCAAATAAATGTCACTAAATGCTCAAGTCAACTCAACAAATTAAAATAACCAACTTTAATTTCATTACTAGACATTACATTTTGGAGAAAAAGTAAACCAAAAAATTGAGTGTCATACGTATAAGTTATAATGTGCTTGATTATTTAAACATATATTCAAGACCTTAATTAGTAATATCATGAGTAACTTAATTTTCATCAAAAATGAGAGGATACTAAACTTTTATTAACAAGAAGAAATATTGGACAAGTCTCTTACTTGTGATTTGCTAATAATAACATTTTGGTTACGAATGTCTTTGCAGGTACTGTATATGTGTATTGCACTGTCTAGAATTGTGCATTGGTTTTTCTTATGTCATGGAGATTCAACTAACTCTTTACATTTTAATTTCAATTTATTCTTGAGACTCCAATTCGTTTCTTGAGAAATAATAAAGCAATCAAATTGGATAGGTTAGGAGCTGCCCTTGTCCATATTTACTTTTATGTAATATTTTGTAAATGGTGGAGATGGGATTCTTACTTAGACAATGATGAGTTGCATAATTCACATATGTCACTTACCCAATAATAAAACATGGATTAATAAATGATCCCTTTTATTAGAAATTTATCGTCGATACAACAATAATATGCAGATCGATGTGATAATTATGCATCTTGAAAGCTTCAAGAGCAAATACTTCCTATATGCCAACCATAATTAAACGATAAATTATTATAAACTGTATGATCGATATATACTTTGTTTGACTATTTCAGATCATTCTAAGGATTTGAGAAGATTCTCTCATCCATCGCCTGAAAGTATCTTGTAGTAGTGTCATCGACGTGGGTCCTTGATGTCTTCGCTAACCTTCTCATACTGTATGGTCCATATTGCTCGGCCACCGTCACAGCCTTCCGTCTGAATGACGGTCATGGTTCCTTCGAGCTTCGTGAAGTAATCTGGGTCTCGCGAGTTGGCCTCGTCTTCATCATCATCATCACTGTCGATGAGATCAGGTATTATCAGCGTGTTGAACCACTCCGAGATCTGAAAGCCCTCCATTCTTAGCCGAACCCTTTTCTTCTCCGAAGGTAGATCAACGTCTACCTCCTCAGTCGAAACTTTGGTCAAAACATATAATATAACAATTAGAGTTGTAATCAAGAAATATTAATTGAATTATGAATTAACATATGTTTTTGTATGTGTAATGGGAAATATATAGTTACATTGGTTTTCACTATCTTCATGTAACCTTGACAGAATCTATACGCCGGAGACTTGATATCAAACTCAACAGAGATATATTTGTCATTCTCAATTTTTCTTTTTCTTTTTTCTCTAAGTATATTTGTTATGTGGGTTTGATAATAATCTTCTCAATGAAGAAGTCTTATATATAGAAAGAGTTTGAAGAAAAGGTTACATTAATTATTACTTTTTTTACGGTTTTACCTAATGCCACCATCTTCTGGATTCTTTATAAACAAAAGCTTAAAAGCCAAGCTAATAACGAGTTGCATTCTGATTTATTTTTCTTTGGTTAAAAACCATTGCATTCTGCTATTGAACAATTAATTAAATAATTTGTGCAGACCAATTGTTTTTTTTTTCTACCACATTGATGGCTTGTAAACAAACATTTTCAATGGGGAATTCAGAAAAATAACCCCTTTAAAGTTTCTTATTCCCAAAAAGGCAAAAAAATATCATAAATTTTGTTTTCCAACTTTCCAATAGAAAACCAAATGATCAATTTATAAGACTAAATGACCATTAACAAACTAAAAATGAAATACACAGTTTATTTAAATAATTAAAAATGGGTTAAAATAATAATACTGCAAAATCAATTAAAGAATCCTTCCTTTTAGGGAATTCTCCATTTTCTAAAATATATGGATTAATACCAAATATATATTTGGTTTAGGATTTAGAAATAATTTTAATGACTTTAAAAATTAGGTAAAATATGTTGTTATTCAATCAAGACTTTTAAAAACTCTTTAAAAATTTGGTGTTATTGGTTGTGGATTTGTAAAAAGTTATCTAAAATCTTGATAAATCTAGTGTTATTGGATTAAGGGTTTTATAAAGTCATTAAAAGTTTTATGTTATTCAAGTAAAACAAAAGAATCTTGGATTGTTAATGAATTCAAATTTTATGTTATTGGTTTAGGATTTTATATCATTTCCTTCATAACAAAAGTCATGAAAACTCTTTCATCAAATAGAAAGATTTTACAAGATTAGAAAAAACAAATCATCAAGATTTTAAAAAACTTCCTAAACAATCTCTTAGAATCCTTCATTTTTAACTTTCAATTTTTTATGATTCTAACAATCAGCAAAAACATAAAGTCATTAAAATTCTTTCTAAATCCTAAACCAATATCCCCCTTAGTTTAATTTAATATTTCTAATTGACTAGAGACTGGAAAAAATGTAATTTATTCTTTACAACATGGTATTGTGGATTGTTTTTCTGAATTAATGATTTTTTTTTTGTTTGCAAAATTTGTTTAAGTTGTATTTGAGATATTTTTTAATTCATAAAACTTAATAACAAAAAAAAAAAAAAAGTGATTTATCTATGTAACTATTGTCATATGTATTAACAAATTAGCAAAGAAAATGAATCAACAAAATATTTTTGTTCCGTTGCAAGCGAGAATTTTTTTTGGTCTCTTAACTCAAAATGACAATACAAATATCTGTCCCCACTTATTATCTCTCTCGCCAAAAGCTTCTCTTTTTCTACAAAATGAATTTGTTAGAATGTACCTACTACTACATGTTTATTTAGTTGGGGTGCTCATGATTCCTCATAGAATCTACATATTGACTTTTTCTTATAACATTTGTATGCCCTTAAATTGAAGAAAAAGACTAACCAGTTGGTTGAATGGTAACCAGCAATTGTGGCTGGATCCTTCTGCCAAAGCTGTTCTCCACCTCCTAATTTCATCCTAAGGTTCTTCTAAAAACCTTCCCAAAATCTTCGGTCTGGTTACGTACATTAGAAGGATCCACTTTGTAAAAAATGGCTATCACTATTTGACCTAACTCTCGCCTGCATTTCATAATCTCAACCAATTCATCAAGACACCATTTTGAAGAAGCGTAGTTCCTCGAGAACAAGACGACGGCGATTTTAGATCCTCTAATCTTATATTAGATTTTAAAAGAAAAAACAAATCAAACATGATTTAAAAAATCAATAATACTGAATTGATAAACTGGATCTTGAGCCACTAAATTGATTCTTCATCCGAGTCCAAGTAGCAACGCAATAAATATTGTTGCTCATTGCATGAGATGATGGCAAGTCGTCTCGTCTCCATCGATCCGAATGTCTTTGCTCGTGCTCGACCGTCAAACTCAAACCACATTAATAAGTCATTACTTAGGTAAGTTTTATAGAGACTCATGATGAGGATCCATTTTATTTAACTTTTTTACTTAGATAAGTTTTATAGAGACCCACACTTATATATTTTAAAGATTCAACTTTTAAGCGCTTTGCTTAAGGAGATATTCGTCTATCTCTTTGAAGTTCTTGACAGCAAAGTCCTTGATGACGTGTGGGTCAGCGATCTCATGGCTGGTCTTCTCAAACTCACCAGACCATTTCAGAAGGCTTCCACCGTCCTTAGGAATAACTGTGATGTGGTTCCTTCGAATGTTTTGTAGTACTCCATCATTTCGCCACCGATGATGCTGTGCAACATACTTTTGTTCTCCAAATCAACTGCTTCGATCCTCTCATCCAGTGGAAATCCTATATATACGGGTAAAAGTAGAAATTAACATGGTTAACATATTTTGAATAATTTTATGGTGAGAGAGTGAAACATAGATCATTAAGGGACATGACATGGATGGTTTTCTTATTAAAGTCTTTAATATATACATTAATTAGTTACGGTTTATTTTTTATTTTTCTTTGTTGAGGAAGCGGTTTACTTATTTTTCTTATAAAATACGGTTTATAATTTATAAAGTATCGTTCAAATACTACGTACTGATATAATAATATTCATGGGCATATATTGTAAATACGTGACCTGTCTCTATATAATATACTCCGAAAACCAAACTCAACAATCATAAATAAGGATAACTCATGAGGATCCATTTTATTAAACTTTGTACTTAGATAAGTTTTATAGAGACCCACACTTATATATCTTAAAGATTCAACTTTTAAGTGCTTTGCTTAAGGAGATATTCGTCTATCTCTTTGAAGTTCTTGACAGCAAAGTCCTTGATGACATGTGGGTCAGCGATCTCATACCATTTCAGAAGGCTTCCACCGTCCTTAGGAATAACTGTGATGGTTCCTTCGAATGTTTTGTAGTACTCCATCATTTTGCCACCGATGATGCTGTACAACATGCTTTTGTTCTCCAAATCCACTGCTTCGATCCTCTCATCCGATATCTTCACCAGTGGAGATCCTATATATACAGGTAAAAGTAGAAATTAACATGGTTAATATATTTTGAATAATTTTATGGTGAGAGAGTGAAACATAGATCATCTAGGGTTTAACAACGCTGAGTTATAGCCCATTAAGGGACATGACATGGATGGTTATCTTATTAAAGTCTTTGATATATACATTTCTTCCACACTTGGTTTTTTGAAAAATAAATGTCTTCTCGAATGAAGTACTTAATCTGATTGAGTGCGACCACATTTATGGTTCTCTGTCCATTCAATTTTGCCATTTAGGAAATTATTCGAATCATGATTAATGAATGGTTTCAAATTAAGATAGAGTGAAACAATGTACCTTTAATTTAGATAACAAAACAACCAAATTGGTGTTCTAGATAAATAATGATACTGAAATAAATAATTTATCGTAGATATATGTCAATCGTTAAAAGTGGTATAAATTAACAAGTAGATTAACCTGTACAAAAGCAAAACTACTTTTATATTTGAGTTATCAATCATACTTCATGTCTATTTTCCTGTAACCCTTATTACATCCGTCATTATGCCAAAAAAAGCTTACACCCTTTCCAATAGTTATCTATATTTTTTTGTTTGAATTTTCTATTTTACATTTACGGTATAATTTTGAAGAGATATGATTTGGTATTTAGAGTATAAGATTAAAAGCATTATGCTATTTTAGTATTTTAGAATTTTAGAAATGATGTGCTAAATTTAAAACCAAAACTTATTTCTATGCATTTTGTGAAATTTGTCCTTCTATTAACACACTTCATAATTATAAACTTATAAATGTATATACAGTATTCAAATTCTTTTCAACGCATATATAAATAATATCATGTACATTTCATATATAATTTAATGAAAATATTATTTTACATACAAAATATTTGATTTTTTTAATCCAGGCATCGCGTGGGTAACTTTCTAGTATTGTATATGGGAGCTTTCTTTATCTAGTTGATGCCTTATAAACGAACCTTTTTTAAGGGGATATTTTTTGGAAAAGTAAAATAGAGAAATTTTTAAAAAATATCATGTTTTTATTGTTTTCCTTTAGTTTTTTTTTAATTTCCAATAGTTTCACATGAAAAAGACTAATGAAATAAAATTAAAATAAACAACAAAAAATATATTTCTAAGCACAAAATTTTTTTTAAAAACAAAATTTATAAAGGTTTCTCAAAAATTTTGAAGAGTAACTAAGATAATTACGGTATGAGCCTAAACAAATGTGATTGCTTCGTTAGATATGAGATTAAAGACAATGCTTGAGTGTGCGGTGAGTAACAGACTCTAGTCTATGTATATTTTATGTACAATATAAAATATAATATATTACTCGTTAGACTCACTAATTGGTATTTCTTCATAATGTAATAAAGGATATTCATTATGTACAATGCTTGAGTCTGACTAACGAGTCTAATGAGTCTGTTAACGAGAATATTCATTGAATAGACTAACGAGTTTGTTAAAGTATATTACTTTTATTACTCACTAATTGGTATTAATTTGCTCATAATGACTAACGAGTCTGTTAAAAGTATATTACTTTACTACTCACTAATTGGTATTTGTTCATAATAACTAACGAGTCTGTTAAAGTAGAATGGATATCTACGCGGAAGAATATTTTTATCTGTGGTGCTAATTTATTTCATCTGCTTAATTTTTTAGCAAGTAACTAAAACCATTCAACAAGCAAAAGAAAGTGACTAATTTCTGACTTACAAGTTACAAATGTCGTCAAATAAATGTCACTAAATGCTCAAGTCATCTCAACAATTTCAAATGACCAACTTTAATTTCATTACTAGACATTACATTTTGGAGAAAAAGTAAACCAAAAAATTGAGTATCATATGTATAAGTTATAATGTGCTTGATTACTTAAACATATGTTCAAGACTTCAATTAGTAATATCATGAGTAACTTAATTTTCATCAAAAATGATAGAATACTAAACTTTTATTAACAAGAAGAAATATTGGACAAGTCTCTTACTTGTGATTGGCTAATAATAACATTTTGGTTACGAATGTCTCTGCAGGTACTGTATATGTGTATTGCACTGTCTAGAATTATGCATTGTTTTTTCTTATGTCATGGATACTCCAATTCGTTTCTTCAAAAGTAATAAAGCAATCAAATTGGATAGGTTAGGAGCTGCCCTTGTCCATATTTACTTTTATGGAATATTTTGTAAATGGTGGAGATGGATTTCTTACTTAGACAATGAGTTGCATAATTCACATATGTCACTTACCCAATAATAAATCATCCCTTTTATTAGAGATTTATCGTCGATACAACAATAATATGCAGATCGATATGATAATTATGCATGTTGAGAGCTTCAAGAGCAAATACTTCATATATGCCAACCATAATTAAACGATAACTAGTATCAATCATCATAATTATAATAAACTGTATGTACTCTGTTTAACTATTTCAGATCATTCTGAAGTTGTGAGAAGATATTCTCATCCATCGCCTGAAAGTATATTGCAGTACTGTCGACGATGAAACGTGGGTCCTTGATGTCATCGCTAATCTTCTCATACTCTACGGTCCAGATTGCTCGGCCACCGTCATTACCTTCCGTGTGAATGACTCTCATGGTTCCTTCGAGCTTCTTGTAGGTATCCGGGTTTCTCGACTTGGCCTCTTCATGATCAATAGTACTGTGGCTGAAAGGTATTGCAAGAGTCTTGAACCACTCCGAGATCTGAAAGCCCTCCATTCTTAAATGAATTTTTTTCTTCTCTGTAGGTACCTCCTCAGCCAAAGCTTTGGTGAAAACATATATAGCAATTAGAGTTGTAATCAAGAAATATAAACTGAATTATGAATCAACATATGTTTTCATATGTAATGGGAAATAGTTACCTTTGTTTCTTGTGGGTTTCGCTATCTTCATGTAACCTTGACAGAATCTATACGCCGGAGACTTAATATCAAACTCAACAGAGATATATCCTCCTAGTGTCATTCTCTATTTTTTTTTCTTTTTCTTTTTTCTCTAAGTATATTTGTTATGTGGGTTTGATAATAATCTTCTCAATGAAGGTGTCTTATATATAGAAAGAGTTTGAAGAAAAGGTTACATTAAGTATTACTTTTTTATGGTTTTACCTAAAGCCACCATCTTATCTTCGGGATTCTTTATGAATTTGAACAAAAGCTTAAAAGACAAGCTATAACAATTTACATTCTATTTTTATTTTTTCTTTTCTGACAAGATATTTATATGTCTTTTTTTTTTTTCAACAACATAAAATATGGCATATGGTTTATTTTATTTTTTAGGAAGCGGTATATTTTTTCCTTATAAAATACTGTTTATTTGTAAATCTCTCTCATATAGTATACGATACTCCGTATTGGTATTATAATAACAATGGGCATATTTGTATCTTGAAAGACACGTGACGTCCCTATATTCTACCTCTCTGATTCTGAATCAGTGGCGGTGGAAAGATTAAGAAAAATATATATTTACTGTGGCACTGTGCTAAGTGCTAAGTAACCATCATAAACGTATTCATACATAGAGGTTAATAGTAAAGGTCTTTTCACCGACCAACTTAATTCAATTTTTCCTATAAAAGCATTTTTACTACCGTAAAATTGAGCGGAAGTAAACAGATCTAGTCTTCATTATGACGATAGATTGTAAACACATAACAACGTAACTATAGTGTAGATTGAAATTGGTTCTGAAATTTTGAAATAAATATCTCCTCAAGTCATTTTTCTATTAAAGCAAAATACCATAGCTCTGTATATTTCAAAGTCAAACTACCAGAAATTTATACTTTTGAACTCTTATTGAACTTTGACCAACGCTTACTAATTTAAATATTTGTGGTAGTTATATATGTAAATCGTGGAGGTGTTTTGGTAGTTTTGGATATCATATAAATTGGCATTTTAAGGAATTTCTAACAAAAGTTTGACAAAAAAAAAATAAGGAATTTCTAACAAATAAAAACTATACATACGATGAAAAATTGTTGGAGAGATCTATAGAATGTTAAATTGAATAGTTTACATTGAGACTTATGTTTTAGATTTCGAATAAAATTTTTGGATCTTAACCATTACTAAATATTAATGTATATATCTTCTATTAAAAAAAATATGCATAATTTCTAGTATACAAACCTTTCCGTAAAAAAGCCTAGTTTTATTTTGATACATCAATTAGTTCTGTTCTGTAAATTTCAATTAGTTCTGTTCTGTAAATTTCAATTTACAATAAGTAGCCAACTTGGTTAGGTTCAGTTGCCTTCTCCATAATTTTTTAAGGTCAAAGGAGAATATATCTTTATTAAGCAAACAAGTTGCATAAGCCGCCAATTAGCTCACCCAGTTGTGAAAAATTATAATCATTCGGTCCAACAATAATATGCCAATAGATATTCATTATAATATAGCTATACGATCGAGTCCGTAAATCCCAAAATACCAAACGTTTATTGCAATAAATATATAGATATGTATGGCAGTTTATTTAGACGACGTTTTGCAATGTAGACGAACCTTGCAAGTTAGGACATATTTATTTAAGGGTTTTGGCATCGATCATCTGGATTATATAAGCAGCTGTGTTGATGGCTAAAAATGGGTCATCGCTGTCATCAGAAATCTTTTCGCCCACTACGGTCCATTTCAAGTGGCTACCATCACCATCTTCCGAAGGCGTAACGACGATGGTTATTTTGAACGTCTTGTAGTTCCTCAAGATATAACTGGAAATGAGTTTTACCGTGGTTTTCCTATTCGTCCAATCCTGAGCCTCGATCTCCACCTCATCTTTTATAGTGAAAACATAGTGATTAGGGGTTTAATCGAGAAAACATGATGAATCAATGGGATGCATGAAATGTACAAGAGTTACCATCATAATTTACTGCTTCCATGAAAGTTTTAAACAATTCTTCTGCCGGAGACTTACGATAAACATCATAAGTTCTGGGATTTGTGTTGGTGGAGATGTGTGGATCGACGTGGATGTCATCGGGAATCTTCTCGAACTTGACGACGTTCCATTTCACACGACTGCCATCACCGTCATCCATAGGAGTAATGGTGGCGGCTATTTTTAATTTGTACTTCCTCAAAAAATCATTGCTGGTCACATTCATCGTAGTTTCTCTTTTCTCCCAATCCTCAGCCTCGATCTCCACCTTATCTTATGTTGAAACATAAAAATTAAAGGTTTAGTCGAAAAAATAGTTCGCAGATTAATCAATAATTAAGATGTATGTAATAGTTGAAGACTTACCATTGTTTTTTAATCCTTTCATGAAATCTTTAAACAGGTCGTCCGCCTGAGACTTCATGTCAAACTCATGAGTAGATTCGTTTAATGCCATTCTCTATTTTTTTTTGTTTTTGAAGTCTATGTTATGTGTGGGTTTGATAATAACCTTCTCAGTGTGGTTATATAGAAAGTCAGAGGTTTATGACAGTTACATTAAATAAAATCACCTAAGGCCACCCATCTAACTTTTTCACTCTGTGGAATCTTTTTAAAACCTACAGCTTCAGTATTTGAATTGCAGACCACATTGATTTCAACAGCCTAATTTGTGTATCGATTAACTCAATCTAGCAAGTGCTAATTTACGTAAATTATTTTGTTTTAAGATACATTTTTAGAAATATATGATCACTAGTCAAATTCTTCTTAAATGACTCTTGCTCTATGAGCTTCATGTAACACAAAACGCGTTTTATTATTTTGTCTTTTATAGTATACGATTATCAACCCATGTGAACGTTATGAACTAAGACATGACTAGTGAATGTTGTGGAATAAATACAAATATATAAAAGCACACGTCACTCAACTTACATAAATTGAGTCACATATTATTTAGCAACCCGATTTCGAACTTGTTTAGTTATTTTATCTTATAGCGATTAACTGGAATAATAATAATAAATAAAACCTCAATGGTATCAAATAGTGAATTACTAATAAAACATTACATGCACTATATTGTTAACTCGAACTAAGCATAAAGTATGTTACTGAATCTTCAATCTCCTTCAAAACCTTTTTTTTTTTTAAAGTATAAGTATGAGGAAACTGATGAGTGAGTAAAAACGATTGTTCTGTTAGGTGAGGGTTTGTGTAATTGTTGTGTTCATCAATCTCAACTAAAAATGACAATACATTAGGGTGTGATGTGTTCATGACTCTCACCAACTGTTAGTAACTTAGTATGTTGAAAAAGTGAATTTACATGGAAAAATATTTGTGCATAACCAAATTAACTTAAACCATAAACGATTAATTTACATTGCACAATTCACATATGTCCCTTACCGAATAATAAAACATGGATTAA
>NC_025687.1:11109789-11119286 GCF_000633955.1 Camelina sativa
TAAACCATAAAATTTATAACATCCGAAAGTTTAATCTTATTTTGCTATAGTTGTTCCAATTCATAATTTTTTAAAAAATAAACAATTAAAAATATATCTATAAATTAATAATTATTAATTTACACTATAAAATAATAATTATTAATTTATAGATAAATTAATATCACTATAAATTAATAAAATGTCTTAGTCCCAACATTATTAATTTATAGAGGTTTTACTGTAGTGAATTAATAATAAAACAATACATGCAGTATATTTTTAACTCGAACTAAGCAAAGTATGTTACTGAATCTTCAATCTCCTTCAAAACCTTTTTTAAAAAAAAAGTATAAGTATGAGGAAACTGATGAGTGAGTAAAAGCGATTGTTTCTGTAAGGTGAGGGTTTGTGTAATTGTGTTCATCAATCTCTTAACTAAAAATGACAATACATGAGGGTGTGATGTGTTCATGACTCTCACCAACTATTAGTAACTCAGTATGTTGAAAAAGTAAATTTACATGGAAGAATATTTGTGCATAACCAAATTAACTTAAACCATAAGCAATTAATTTACATTGCACAATTCACATATGCCACTTACCCAATAATAAAACATGGATTAATAAATAATCCTTTTTATTAGAATTTATCGTGGATACAACAATAATATGCAGATCAATATATTAATTATGCATCTTGAAAGCTTCAAGAGCAAATCCTTGCTAAATGCCAACCATTATTAAACGATAACTAGTATCAATCATCATAAATTATTATAAACTGTATGATCAATATATAAACTATATCTATGAAGTCTCATGTACTCTGTTTGACTATTTCAGATCATTCTAAAGTTGTGAGAAGATATTCTCATCCATCGCCTGAAAGTATATTGCAGTACTGTCGACGATGAAACGTGGGTCCTTGATGTCATCGCTAATCTTCTCATACTCTACGGTCCAGAATGCTCGGCCACCGTCATTACCTTCCGTGTGAATGACGGTCATGGTTCCTTCGAGCTTCTTGTAGTTATCCGGGTTTCTCGACTTGGCCTCTTCATGATCAATAGTACTGTGGCTGAAAGGTATTGCGAGAGTCTTGAACCACTCCGAGATCTGAAAGCCCTCCATTCTTAAATGAATTTTTTTCTTCTCTGTAGGTACCTCCTCAGCCAAAGCTTTGGTGAAAACATATATAGCAATTAGAGTTGTAATCAAGAAATATTAACTGAATTATGAATCAACATATGTTTTCATATGTAATGGGAAATAGTTACCTTTGTTTTTTGTGGGTTTCGCTATCTTCATGTAACCTTGACAGAATCTATACGCCGGAGACTTGATATCAAACTCAATAGAGAGATATCCTCCTAGTGTCATTCTCTATATTTTTTTTCTCTCTAAGTATATTATGTTATGTGGGTTTGATAATAATCTTCTCAATGAAGGCCTTTCTATTTAGAAAGAGTTTGATGAAAATTTTACAATAGTTATTACTTTTTTACGGTTTTACCTAACTGTCACCATCTTCTGGATTTTTTATAAATTTGAGCAAAGCTTAAAAGCGAAACTAATAACAATTTGCATTCTGCTTTATTTTTCTTTGGTGAAAACCATTGCATTCTGCTAATGAACAATTAATTAAATAATTTATGTCGTTATGCATGGGAGATTATATAAATTGTGCAGACCAAATTTGCTTTTTTTTCTACCACATTGATGGCTTGTAATCGAACATTTTCAATGGGGAATTCACAAAAATATGATAACTTTTGTTTTTTCGACTTTCCAATAGAAAACCAAATGATCAATATATATAACCATTAAGAAACTAAAAAATGAAATACACAGCTTATTTAAATAATTAAAAATGGGTTTTAAAATTAAAACAGTGCAAAATCAATTAAGAATCCTTCCTTTTAGGGAATTCTCCAGTTTTCAAAAATATATGGACTAATACCAAATATATTTTTCGAAAGCATATGATTTATTAGTTTAAATTAATATTTCTAATTGACTAGAGACTGTAAAAAGAGTAATTTATTTATTAAAACATGGTATTGTTTTTGCAAAATTTGTTTAAGTTGTATATGAGATATTTTTCAATTCATAAAAACTTAACAAAAAAAAAAGTGATTTATCTTAGAAAAAGGGATTTATCTATGTAACTATCTCTCTTAACTCAAAATGGCAATGCATGAGGTGGTACGATGATCATGACTCGTTTATGAAATATCTGTCCCCACTTATTATCTCTCGCAAAAAACTTTTGCTTTTCTACAAAATGAATTTGTTAGAATGTACCTACTACATGGGACTAAGACTATGATTCTATGAATGGTTGTTGGTTTTCAAATGGTGACTATTTTTAAAGAAATCTATTTTGGCTAAAAACTTGAATGGAAAAAAAATAGATTTTTGAAAAACAAAATCTAGAAACTATTGTAAAATCTACTACCATTCAAGGCCTAAATATTATATTAGATTTTAAAAGAAAAAAAAAAACAGATCAAACATGATTTAAAAAATCAATAATGAATTGATATACTGGATCTTGAGCCACTAAATTGAATATTGATTCTTCATCCGAATCCAAGTAGCAAAGCAATAAATAATGTTGTTGATCATTGCATGCATGATGGCAACCGTCAAACTCAAACCACATTAAGTCATTATATTACTCATTAACGACTCTTCAATTGTTCGATTCGACTGTTTTTCTTTCAAATTTGGCTTTTGTAAAAAGCTTATTATTATGACCTTGTTCTTCTCCTATATTTAATTTGAATAAAAAAAACTTTTTTAAGATACGGTTTATTTTTATTTTTCATTGTTTAGACGAGTTTTGTTATTCTTCCAATAATATTTTCATTATTTTATTAAAAAGACGAGTTTTGTTGTTAAGACTCTTATTCTAAAAAGGTTACGTTCTTTTAGTTTATCGAGCTTAAGCCTGAAAAAACACCTTTTCCCTTTAGCTTGATTATACTATTTGGGTATCCTGATTCCCACTTACCTTTTTCAATTCTAGTGTTTTTTTACTGTTCTTCTTCGGTGAATAGTATATCTAGAATTGCTTGGTCGGTTTTTGAGTTTTCGAGTCAAATCTTTAGATCTTAGTGGGGATCTTGTTTCTCTGTCTCTATTAAAGATAAGTTCTGCTGTTAACGGTTAAAATGTTAGCGGCTATGGATAAAGCTTTGATGGCTATGTCATTAGAAGAAGAAGATGTTCCATTTTCTCTTCTTGATCTTCCGGAATTCAGTTCGTGTGAAAGGAATGAGCTAAGTATTATTGGAAGAATTCTGAATGCGGATTGTCACTCAGTTGCTGGAGCGATTCATGAGATGCCAAGAAAGTGGCAAAAGTATGATAAGGTTAGAGGCATAGCGTTATCTAAGGAGAAATTTCAATTCATCTTTTCTTGTGAACATGATCTAGTGGATGTCCTGCAAAAAGGTTTCCATACGCACAATGAATGGGGTATTGTTGTTGAGAGATGGTCTGAGATTCCTCCACCAAATTTGTCTGGGTGCAAATTCGAAACATACCTATCAATCACTACACAGCTTTGGGGATCACTTTAATTTGTGAAATTCTTGGGCAAGTTATTCAAGTAGCTTTCGATCCTGATATTACTCAAGTGAACCCTTATGTGAGAGTTCAAATTCGGCTTGATGTATCGAAACCGCTTAGGAAGTCCAAAGTTATAGGTTTGCCTCATAATAAATCTGCAGAGATCAAATTCCACTATGAAAGAGTTCAAAGAACATGCCATAACTGTCAACATTTATCTCATGAGGCGTTTGTTTGTCCGTTAATCTTTAAGAGTTTAGAAGACACAGCCTTGGCAAAAAAAGAGGGGATGTGGTTTCAAAACCTAAGCCAAATCCCCTTTTAACAAATTCTGACCCTTTGTTCAGAGTTCTTGGTGAACATCAAGTGGGGATCAATCCTCTCTCGGGACGTCCACGTATTGCGCCTGAAGTGTTGGAAGGTATGCGTCAGTACTTGACTACAGCAAATGGAGAGGATTTGGTGATCAAGGTTGAAAGAGTTAAGAAGTCTGTGGCTGAGGATGCAAAAGTCCACTTTTACCCAAAAATCTGTCCTCAGTTTGGAACCGGTTCCCCTCATCTCTCATAATGTGGATATTGGAAAAGGACGGGTTTTTGGTTATACTTCAGAAGGAAACTCGGAAAAAACGATCTTGGATGTTCAAGAGGGCCAAGTTCCTTTGGAGGGAGGTTACAACCCATTTTCAGCTTATGACAGGATGGGGGATAGCTCTTTTGAAGCTCAAGGAGGGGAGATGTCTGGTTCTTCCTTTGATCTAGTTTCTCTTATGGCTAGTTCTTCGGTGTGGTTCATCTGAAATTAATCCTTCCGGTTACAGTCAAAAAAAAGATAAAGCCAAGGATAAGGAATCAAAAGAAAGCTAGGAGGTTAAAAAGTAAAAACAAGGATATAAAGGAGGCAGATGTCATTAAGAGTTTGGGATCCTCGGCAGGGATAATTGGTAAAAGGAAAGCAATAAGTGATTTGGAAGGTGTTGCCAAGGCTGGGAGAGCAAAATCACCGTTGATGGTCCCAAATGAGGGACTGTCCAACATCTGATGAGCATTCTGAGTTGGAATTGTTAAGGTTTGGGGCGGCCTCAAGACTTGACAATTCTCCGTCTCATGGAACTGCGTAAAAAGCACTTCCCGGAGATTATGTTCTCGATGGAAACTATGAACTGTAAGGATATGATTGTGGATATTCAAGTTTGGCTAGGTTATGATAATGTTTTTACTGTTGACCATGTTGGGAGTTGCGGGGGTCTTGCTTTATTTTGGAAGAAAAGTGTTGATATGGAGATCTTGTATAAAGATAAGAATGTGTTGGATATGTCTGTTCATTTTGGATCCAACAATTTTTTCATTTCATGTATATATGGGAATCCTAATGCTCACTTCAGACAAGATGTTTGGGAACGAATCACTAGATTAGGCCTTAATCGTAAAGAAAGTTGGTGTATGGTGGGTGATTTCAATGAAATCCTGAATAATGATGAGAAAATTGGTGGTCCTAGAAGAGCTGAATCTTCTTTCGTTCTGTTCTCGTGTATGCTTAAGGATTGTGGTATGAGTGAACTCTCTAGTTCTGGAAATGAGTTCACTTGGTGTGGTAGAAGAAGATCTCTTTGGATTCAGTGCAAGTTGGATAGGTGTTTTGCTAATAAGAACTGGTAAACCTTGTTTCCAGCAGCAAACCAAGCTTTTCTCCCAAAAATGGGATCTGATCATCGTCCAGTTTTGGTTAATCTAGTATCTTCTCAAGAGTCCTATAAAGAAAAATTCAGATTTGATAAGAGGTTTTTGCATAAACCTCTGGTCAAAGAAGCAATTGTCAATGCTTGGAATTGTGAGTCCAATACTAAAGCCTCAGTCTCTTAGTAAGTGGAAAAAGGTGAACGAGTGCAAATCTAAGGAAAACATTACTCGGCTTCAAGATGATCTGGAAATGGTCCAATCTTCTAGTTCTCCATCTGCAGAAAGAATTAGTTTTTTGAAAGCAAAACTTGTTGTGGCGTATCGTGAAGAATAAAGTCATTGGCAACAAAAAAGCATAGCAAAATGGATGGTTGAGGTGGTTCTTCCATGCTTCAGTCAAGAATGCAATGAATAAGAATGGTTTTGAAAAGCTGGTTGATGTCAATGGTACTATGCATAGAGCAGAGGCGCCAAAAGGGGAAATAGCAGCGTCTTATTTTCAAAATCTTTTTTCGACTTTATCTCCCTTTAACCCTCAAAGTTTTCTAGATGGGATGATTCCCAAAGTTACTGATGGGATGAATCAGACATTGTTAGCCACGGTTTCAAAGGAGGAAGTTAAGTTTGCAGTTTTCTCCATTAAACCTGCTAGTTCTCCAGGAGCCGATGGTACGACAGCAATCTTCTTTCAACAATATTGGGAAGTGGTTGGTGAACAAGTTACCAAAGAGGTAATCAAATTTTTCTACATGTTGTGTTTCCATTGGAATGGAATTTCACTCAAATCTGTCTGCTGCCCAAGAAGCTCAATTCTCCGCTTATGAGTGACTTGCGGCCTATTAGCTTATGCTCTGTGCTATATAAGGTTGTTGCAAAGATCATGATGGCTAGACTCCAACCTCTCCTGCCTGAGATTATGTCTCCAAACCAATCCGCTTTCATTCCGGAAAGGTTAATTTCTGATAATATATTAATAGCTCACGAAGCTGTCCATGGTCTTCGGACTCATAAAGATATTTCAAAGATTTTCATGGCAGTAAAAACCGATATGTCTAAGGCATACGATCAGATGGAATGGATTTTTCTTGAAGGAGTTCTCATTGCTTTAGGATTCAAAAGAAAATGGGTGGATTTGGTTATGTTTAGTGTCATTATTGTTACTTGTACTGTTCTGATCAATGGACAGCCTTTCGGCTTAATCAACCCGAAAAGAGGGTTAAGACAGGGTGATCCACTGTCTCCTGCTTTATTTGTTCTTTGTACAGAGGGTTTGACTCACATGCAGAGCCGGCCACAAGGCCAAGCAAGCAAAGCACATGCTTGCGGCCGCTAATAACATTAGCTATTTTCGGCCGACTTTCCAAGAAAGATCTTGTGGTCTAGTGGTTTAACCCATCCACGTTAAGTCTGTATTCCCCGGTTCGAATCTTGCTATTGTGTTAATCAATTGTTTTTACTTTTTTTTAGAAGAAAAGTATACCAAAAACAAAAATTATGAGGCCCATTTTCCTCCCTCACTTGTAGCCTAGTATATCTCCACGCCAGCTCTGCTCACATGTTAAACAAGGCAGAATCTGATGGTTTCATTAATGGTATCCAGTTCTCTCCTCAATGCCCTGCAATTCATCATCTTCTTTTTTCAGATGATAGTCTGTTCTTAATCAAGGCTTCCATAGATCAGGCGACAAGGCTCCAAAGTATTCTTGCAGAGTATGGTGAAATTACAGGCCAGTTGATCAATTTGGATAAGTCTTCGATCACTTTTGGTAGCAAAGTGGATTCAAATGTCAAGGTCAAGATTCAAGAAAAACTGGGAATCGTGAAAGAAGGAGGAGCTGGAGTATACCTTGGTCTCCCAGAATGTTTCAGCGGGTCAAAGTTAGATCTGCTTGCTTACATTCATGACAAAATGAAAGGCAGAATGTCAGGTTGGTTTGCTCGTTCTCTTTCTCATGGGGGAAAAGAAATTCTTCTTAAAGCGGTGGCAATGGAAATGCCAGTATTTGCGATGTCTTGTTTTAAGTTACCAAAACAGACCTGTGAGAAATTGACGTCGGCCATGTCTGCATTTTGGTGGGATTCAGTAGAGGATAAAAGGAAAATGCATTGATTAACATGGGAAAAACTCTGTCTTCCAAAACATTTAGGCGGGCTTGGTTTTAAAGATATTCAAATTTTTAACCAGGCTTTGTTGGCCAAGCAAGCATGGAGGATTTTGCAAGATGAAAACTGTCTGTTTGCAGCTTTTTTCAAAAGTAGATATTTTCCTGATTCGGAGTTTCTTTCTGCTGATCTTGGAGACAGACCTTCTTTCGCATGGAGAAGCATTCTGTATGGTAGGGACTTATTAAAAAGAGGGCTGAGACAAATGATTGGGGATGGTGAGTCCACTTATATATGGTCCTCTCGCTGGATTTTGGATGGGGTCATGAGGGCTCCCTTAATGAAGAATATCATTTTTGATTTGGATCTCAAGGTAAATGAGTTGATAGATGAATCGACTTTGAATTGGGACTTGTCAAAGCTGAATTTTCACTTTTATCCTGGAGATGTGGAGCTAATCAGGAAAATCAAGCATGTCCCTTTATCTAAAGACTTTCTCATCTGGGAGCATACAAAGAGTGGGGCTTATACAGTTAAATCCGGTTACTGGACAGCTTATCAAAGAGAAAAGATAGAGTTGGTAACTGAAGCTCTGATGCAGCCCTCAATTCTCCATATAAAAGATTTGATTTGGAAATGCGGGACGATACCAAAAATAAAGTCTTTTGTGTGGAAAGCTATTTCTGGAGGCATCCCTGTTGCGGATAAAATGATAGCTAGGGGTCTGAAAGTTGACTCAAGGTGTCGAAGATGTGGTTTGGAAGGAGAATCTGTCAATCATGTTCTCTTCTCGTGTACGGTAGCAAGACAAATATGGGCTTTATTCAACTTTCCTTGTCCAGAAAATGGGTTTGATTCTCAATCTCTCTATCAGAATCTGTACTATCTGCTATTGGTAGGCAAAAACACCAAAGTACAGGTTGAAATCCGGAAAGCCTTCTCATGGATTCTTTGGCAAATTTGGAAAAATAGGAATCTGTTTTGCATTGAAGGGAAAAGCTTTAGTCCTCCTGATACGATTAACAAAATCAGAGATAATGTTCAGGAATGGATTTCTGCTCAATCTTTGAAGGAGGTATCGGCTGAGCATGTAACTCAGTGCTCGTCCAAAGCAAAAAAGTATTGGTCTCCCCTGCCTTCTAGTTGGTTGAAATGCAATCCTGCATCTTCGTGGGATAATAGATCAAACAGCAGTGGAGCTGCTTGGGTTCTGTGGAATGATGCAGGAACTGTTTTATTGCATAGCAGAATTTCTTTTGCTGATATATTTTCAAAACAGGATGCAAAGATTCAAGCGTGGATTTGGTCCATTGAAAGCATGCTAAGCCTCAACTACAACAAAATCATCTTTGCCTCAGAGGATAAAGAACTTATTGGAGCTATTCTTAGGCCAAATGCATGGCCTTCCTTCAAGTTGCAGTCCTTTCTGTTAGGAGCAAGTTTGGAAAAAAATTTGTATTGGAATATAGTGTTGAAAAACAGAAACTCAAATCTTGGAACTCACCTTATAGCTAAGAGTGTCACAAGAGAGGATTGTCGCCAATCGTACATAGCAACGGGTTACCTTATATGGTTACAAGAGCTCTTTTTAGAAAATATGGCTAGGCTTTAGTCATTTCTGTTATTCATGATTTTGCTAGTTGATTGTCTCTGATCCGTTTTTTTGTAAGTGTACTGGTCTCAACCATGTTGAACAATCAATATATATAATATTTTAGCGAAAAAAAAAGGAAGCGGTTTATATTTTTTCCTTATAAAATATGGTTTATAATTTATAAACCTCTCTAATATTGTTCAAATACTACGTAATGATATAATAATATTCATGGGCATATATTGTAAATACCTGACGTGTCTCTATATAATATACTCCGAAAACCAAACCGCACAATCATAAATAAGGATAACTCATGAAGAGGATCCACTTTATTTAACTTCTTACTTAGATAATACAGAGACCCGCGATAGAACCCACACATATATTTCAAAGATTCAACTTTTAAGTGCTTTGCTTAAGGAGATATTCGTCTATCTCTTTGAAGTTCTTGACAGCAAAGTCCTTGATGACGTGTGGGTCAGCGATCTCATGGCTGGTCTTCTCAAACTCACCAGACCATTTCAGAAGGCTTCCACCGTCCTTAGGAATAACTGTGAT
>NC_025687.1:11119466-11136750 GCF_000633955.1 Camelina sativa
AAAGATTCAACTTTTAAGCGCTTTGCTTAAGGAGATATTCGTCTATCTCTTTGAAGTTCTTGACAGCAAAGTCCTTGATGACGTGTGGGTCAGCGATCTCATGGCTGGTCTTCTCAAACTCACCAGACCATTTCAGAAGGCTTCCACCGTCCTTAGGAATAACTGTGATCGTTCCTTTGAACGTTTTGTAGTACTCCATCATTTCGCCGCCGATGATGCTGTACGACATGCTTTTGTTCTCCAAATCCACTTCTTCGATCCTCTCAGCCGATATCTTCACCAGTGGAGATCCTATATATACGGGCAAAAGTAGAAATTAACAAGTAACATATTTTGAATAATTTTATGGTGAGAGGGTGAAACGTATATCATCTAGGGTTTAACTACGCTGAATTATAGGCTTATAGCCCATTAAGCATGATATGGATGGTTCTATCTTATTAAAATCTTTATTACATACATCTCTTCCGATCTAGAACCACACTTGGTCTTTTGAAAAATAAATGTCTTCTTGAATGAAGTACTCAATCTTGGGTGCGACAAAGATTTATGGTTCTCTCTCCATTCAATTTTGCCATTTAGGAAATTATTCGAAACATAAGTAATGAATGGTTACAAATTAAAGATAGAACGAGACAATGTACCTTCTCCATAAGTAATGAGGCGAATGGAGCCAGGAGCGTTCCCATCGCCAGCAAGAACTTGAATGGTTTTGTAGTCATTAGGGAAAGCTTTGGGAAAGAAATTGATGCCGTCGCCAAGGGCTACCCAGAACTTTTCAGCCGGAGACTTAACCTCAACCTCCACATGAAGAACACCACTCAATCCCATTTTCCTAGTTTAAGAAGAAAATAAAATTTAAACTCAAGTATTATATATGTCTTTGAATGATTTTTTTAATACAACTCGTCGTGTCTATATATAGAGAGAAGTTATGAAGCCTTTAGTGATATGAAAAATTGCATTTACTATGTGGAGCAACCTATACAACTAACCCAAAGCTTATAAATATCTTCATTTGCTGTGTCAACCACTCAATGAGGTGGATGAATCAAATAATAAATTGGGTAGGTAGTCTAAATATGACGTCGACTGTGTTTTGTGTCATATGATTACCATTGCCTCCAACTTTCTTTTGTGCCTTTCAACAAAAGAACTATGAACCAAGTAGCACATTTTACATATGAAGGCCGGGGATCTCATTTATGACCCCGCTCATAAAAACTGTGGACCAATGTGAACCCTGATGAGATTGAATTATTGGTTTTTTTTTTTTGACAATCTTTTTTTTTTTGACAATCGAGATTGAATAATTGGTTCTAAATAATGTATTATCAAATAAATCAGTAAATGCGGAGGAGTCACGTCACTCAAGTTATACAAACATTTAACAACTTGATTGCAAATTTATTTTCATAAGAATAAAAAAATTATTAATGATAAAGATCTGAAATATCTGCTATTAACTTTCTAAAATGATCTTCTTGGTGCAAAATCATCATCATCGTTAGGTACTTTTATTTCGCTGTTCTGCTAGGAACAGCATGTTGTTGTCTTCCGTTGGTACAAAACGGCAAGCACTCTGTAATCATAAAATAGAAACGACAAACAAAATTCTACAGATGAGTCATCATGTCTATTTGAAGCAAAAAGTTCATCCGGACCCAAATTTTGAATATATAATTGGATACGTTAAAGTTACAGTATCCTAGGATTTGACAAGGTAATTATAATACTAAGATTGCTTTTAGGAAAATTATAGGTTTTCTTACAAATATACTTATAGATATATCTTATCTCTCAACGGACGCATGAAAACAACATTATTGATTAAAAAACATATATAGACTATAGTAGAAAAGAATTGAAACGAGAAAGGGAAGGAAAAAAAACTGAAAGCAGCGTCCCATCTCTCTTCTTGATCGACACAGATACGTACGTACGCATGTTCTGATAGATTCAGACAAGAGAACCGAACCGAGAACTCGACATTAAAGTCTTCCTCAAGATGCTCTCATTTTCTTTTGCTTTACGTACATGTAATCTACGTATTCTTCAGCTCTACCGTCTCTTTCTCTTTCTCTCTCTCTCTTGAACTTCGGTAGTTGAAATACTGCTGTTGAGTATTTCAGAAATCTTACCCTCAAAATCAATTAACTCCATACACTCTTCTATATCTATCATCTTCAACCACAACAATCTTTTCTGTTTCTTTGGAAGCAACTAACTTCCAAAGGATTCACCACTACAAAAAGACGAACCAGAAGCTTTCTTCTCATGGTCTCTAGCATCCACAAAGCATAGGAAAAGCCAACCCCAAGCTAAAAGCTATGCATTTTCCACTTGTTTCGGCTTGGAACAAACGAAGGAGAAGCAAATCTTATGATACGGATCCATGTACGTTCCTTTTCTCCATCATCTTCGCCAGATGGCATAAAAGTATGTTACCATTTTTGTTTTCCGACATTACTATTACTGAATAAAAAAAAGGGTTTAGGTGAAACTGAAACATCTTTGTGAAACTAACCTTCTTCTCAGGGGTCTACAAAACAGCAGAGTGCTGGCAAATCGAAGAACAGGCGTCTCAGCCAAGGAAACGAAGATACGGGTCATCAGTTTATACCCTCAAGGAAATGGAGGAGGCCACTAGTTCCTTTAGTGATGAAAATCTACTCGGTAAAGGAGGCTTTGGCCGAGTTTACAAAGGCACTTTAAAAACAGGAGAGGTAGTAACTATATAGCTTTATTTATGTGATTTACAGTCTTTGTAATGTTAGAAACAATTTTTACAAGTAAATCTTGAGAATGATGAGCTATTAGAATAGCATACATATTATCTTGATCCCTCGCTATTTGAATTGAAGGTAGTTGCAATCAAGAAGATGGATTTACCTCCTTTTAAAAAAGCTGACGGAGAAAGAGAATTTCGTGTGGAGGTGGATATCTTGAGCAGACTTGACCATCCAAATCTGGTCGCTTTAATCGGCTATTGTGCAGATGGAAAACACCGGTTTCTAGTATATGAATATATGCAAAATGGAAACCTGCAAGATCATTTGAATGGTAAGTCAACGAAAGAAAAGTCCTATCCACGAAAAGCCAATTGGCCACTAAACCGTGTCTTTATCACAGGAATTAAAGAAGCCAAAATAAGCTGGCCAATAAGGCTCAGGATTGCACTTGGGGCAGCAAAAGGACTAGCGTATCTCCATTCAAGTTCTTCTGTTGGGATTCCAATTGTTCACAGAGATTTCAAATCTACTAACGTGCTACTAGATTCCAATTATAATGCAAAGGTGCTTATAAAATAAATGGGTGCTCTATGCCGCATTAATATCAGCCATACACTAAAACTATGACGTGGGTATAATCCTTGCAGATATCCGACTTTGGACTAGCAAAGTTGATGCCAGAAGGGAAGGATACTTGTGTGACAGCAAGAGTTCTAGGAACATTCGGATATTTCGACCCAGAATATACATCGGTAAAGATTCTTACTTACATCTTTACATGATTATTATCCTGTAAATGAGGATGAGATGGCAAAGGGTTCAGTATAAGCTACTTACTAAATTCAAATCTTGCTAGTAATGACATGAAATTGCTAGGAATCGGAACTTTATCTCACTCACATATCAGAACTCAAAGCAAGGAAAGACAGTTTTTAGCATAATTTTGTTCCAATTTTTCCTGTGGCAGACAGGTAAGCTTACTCTACAAAGCGACATTTACGCATTTGGGGTTGTACTGCTAGAACTACTTACTGGACGCAGAGCAGTTGACTTAACTCAGGGCCCAAATGAACAGAACCTGGTGCTACAGGTAAAATGGACTTCCTAGGTTCTAAGATTCACAACAAAATGTTGACTGATCAAGAAACTAACATTGGAATAAACTGCTCAATTTTCTCTATGTTTCAGGTTAGAAATATACTGAATGACAGAAAGAAATTGCGAAAAGTTATAGATGCAGAGCTGCCTAGGAATTCATACAGCATGGAAGCTATAGCTATGTTTGCTGATCTCGCGTCACGGTGCATTCGTATAGAGAGTAAAGAGCGACCTTCAGTGATGGATTGTGCTAAGGAACTGCAACTTATTATCTACACAAACTCGAAGGGTGGTTTGGGTGGGACGATTCCTACATTCAGAAGGCTCTAGACACCAAATTCTTTGAAACCAGTAATATGGATTACTATCATAATCCTAAAATGAGAGGCCACTGATGAAACTTGATAACATAAAACAAAGTAATCTTTAATTATATATATGGGAATATTTGAATTCAACTTCCAGCTGCTAAACGATATTATTTGGATGTATATATATATATACTATAGAGGCACAAAGCATATTGAATCAAACAATACATGTATTTGTATGGTATGTGTATTTGTCATTTATATTTTGCAAGAAGAGAAATGAGTATATAAATAAACAGGTGTAGCCCTTTTCTGTTTCGTTTTGCCTTATGCTTGAAGATTGGACCACATATATATATGAACAAGTACAGAATTACTGCCACTACTAGAAGCATGAAGCAAATAACAACAGGTAAAGCTTGTAAAATACGTTTGATAAACATAAGAGCGTGTGTAGCGTACCTCAACTAAGATTTTATAAACAGCAAGTTGAACCAAACAGGGTATGAACCCGAGTCCTTGGTCAAGTCACATTTAGCTCCTACATGATGAATCACAACCAATTATGAATTACTTGGTTTACATCAAAATTTTGTTATGAATTCAAACAAGGGAGACAAATACCAAACCAATTGGTACATTGATAGAAAAAAAACCGTACCCGTGTTCACGCATTAGCAGATGAGGTGAGCTCATTTTCAGACCTCTCTATATCTACCGTATCCGAAGGACTGGTGCAACAAGGTGGAAGCTTTTTGCGCATCAAATGCTTACGTCGTTGTAACATCAAAAGGACCAAAACAGTATCTGTCTTCACAACCTCATACCCTGCTTTCTTGTACATATTGAAAGGAGCTTCATCCACCATCCTACAATGCAAATATACATCCTTTGATGGACTAATCTGAGATATCAGTTCCTCACTCGCCTTCAACAAATGCCATCCAATTCCCCTCCTAACAAGTCATAACACAAATCAACAAGATTTAACAACACAAATCTTCTTGGAATCATACAGTACAGAGAGCAGTGCCAAATACCTTCTAAGATCTTCTTTCACAGTCATGTTGCAAATATAAGGCGATTCCTTAGGAGGAGTTGGGGAAGGAGGTGAAGCATTAGCGCCACGTTTATCCAAACACACCTCTACAGTACCAGCCATCTCAGCCTCCTCTCCATCACTACACCCATCATTTTTTTTCCTAAAGAACCCAACTAAGGTCACTGCGTGTGGCAACACTTCTCTCCTCTCAATCAAATACTGCTTAACCAAAAACCGTAACACAGACTGATAACCAGAAGGCAATAACATAGATTCACCAAATGACTCAGCCAAGAGATGCACCGTCGAGTCCATCTCATCGGATCTCATAACCCGAACCCACATCGTCCCAGATTCAAGCTCCTGAAAATACGCAAACCCTTCGAGAGTTTTCAACTTCTCCAACTCGTCGTTGCTCAAAAACCTCCCAGTGCGAAACGATTCCTCTAGAAACGCGTAGCTTCCGGTCGATTTCGTAGCTTCTTCATCTCCCGTTTCTGTAACTGTCGAGACAGGAGAATGCGAAGGAGGGAAAGCGAATCTGAGGTTGGAGGTGGAACGGTGAGATTTACACGGGTAGAGTAAAGGATATCTAGGCGAAGAAGAGGAGAATCCAAATTTCGTTGGTTTGAGAGGATCAACAGACAAAGCGAGTGAGATGCTGACGGCCGCCATTGATACAGACACTATTATCTCCGATTTGGTGGTTTAAATTGGATAAAAATAACACACGACGACATAATATTTGGTGATCTCTATACTAACCTCTAAAACGCGGCGTTTTCAATATACCACATTAAAAGATTATCGAAGAGGAGGAGCAACGCTTCCTCATATGGAGTTGGAAGCTTCTGTTTATTCCCCAGTCTCTGCTTTTCCCTTTGTTTAAAATCCACGTCACCACCAGCTTGGACTTCTTTGTTTCCACTTCCTCTCATAGTAGCTCTCTATGAACCTTATCAATTTCCCTCTTTAGTTTGTACTTTGTTCCCGTGAGCATTATTAAGGGTGACTAGAGAAGCATTATCTTTATTTTGGTTCATTTGGTATGTTATATGCAGGAACTAAGTACAATAGCACATCTAATTTTGGTTTATGAAGAGATGTTGCCGTTTGCTCAGAATCTGGAACTAGGTACAATAGCACATCTTATTTTGGTTTATTTTGATTATCTTGCAAAATGAATTATTCTTCTCTCATGATTGCAATTTTCACTCATTCGTTAACATCTGAAAGTTGATTAGAGTGTTATATATCTCCCAATATGTCACTCTACATGTCCTTTTCGTTGAGGACTGCACCGATTAAGCAACTTGAAAACGGTTATGAATTTGCTTTGCTAGTCATTTTTTTTTATCATTTCTTAATTTGGTTTCCTATTTTTGCAGAAAAATTAAATAAAAGTTATAAAAAAAAAGTGTGAAGATGAGACAGTGGATAAGCCGGAAACAGCTGAGAACATAAAAATACAGTAAATCTTCTATAATTAATAAACATTATTAATTAATAAATTTTAAAGGTTCTAAGTTAGAATAGTGTGTAAAAATAACAAAATTTGATCAAATAATAAGATATATTTTTTTTTGAAATCCTTATGTAAAATATGCTCTCAATAATATTATAAATTAATAATCATGTAAATTTACATATATATATATATAATGTTGATATAATAATGTGTGCTTTAAAATTTTAAATTTTTTTCTATGCTCATATCTATAAAACAATTGTTATGTTGTGTTTTTAAGTTATAATGATATAAAATACTTTATAACATGTCAAAATAAAATTTTTACAAGTTTTCATCATTTTCATTTTGATAGTTTTATTTTTATAGGCTATTATCATTCACAAATTTGAATTTATGCATGTCATGTGTATATAAGTAAATTTGTAATTTATTGTGAATTATATTTTCTAAATATTACAAATTTAATTCTAAAACTATAAAATTTATAACATCCGATAGTCTAATTTTGTTTTACTAAAATTTTCTTAAGTCATAATATTTAAAAATTTAAATAATTAAAATATATATCTATAAATTAATAATTATATATCTAAGAAAGCTGTCAAAACAAACCCTTAGGCAATTAAATATACATGAACAGACCAGCCAATTGAAAAAAAAACATGTGTGAAGCACTGAAATTGAACATTTAGTTATGACTATTCACCATTAGTTATGATTATTTATAATTCACATAATCCGAGAAAGAACAAAACCAAAACTAATAACCATTTAAACCAATGAACCATTAATCAAAGAGAAAAAATTAAACTTTTAGATTTGACCACATTAAGTAGTCGATCTCTAACATGATCTAATCTCAAGTCATGGATGTCTAGTGATACATCACTAGACAACCATACGATTATCTCCGATTCGACGGTGGTTCAATACTTTAGCATTTGCTAATCTGTTATAACGGAATTAAAATGAATAAAATTAAGATTTAATATGTGGTATACTACGTGATATTATATATATATATATAATTTTATAACAATATTATAATTGATTTAGTTTCTTTGCTTTTTAATATAGATGATGGGTTGTTAGATATATATTAGTGTATTGATAGTAAACAGTTGTGTTATTGAATTGTGATTTTAATAGATATTTTTATAGAAAATCGTAATTACGGAAAATAAGATACTGTTATAAAATTAACATTCTTGATTAGATTTTATTACAAATATTTTATCCAAGTTTTAATATTTATTTAAATAGCAAAAGATTACTTATGCAAAAATTATAAATAAATGTTAGAATACAAAATGTATTTGAAAAAATGTTAATGATTATCTCTAAAACGCTGAGTAAAAAAAAAAAAGGATTATCTCTAAAACGCTGCGTTTTTTATCTACCATTAGCTCTTAACCTGTGGCCCACATTAATAAATTGGATCCAGATTGTGGTTTGGGGTTTTCGAATTTTGGTTATGGATAATGGTATTTAGATTTCTTTGGATTAGATCAGTTTATTCGTATTAACCGAAGTACATACTAATGTTTAAAACACAGCGTTTTGAAAATCCACTATAAGCCCATTAAGTATTTGGGCTTAAGGTCTTTAGATTTGTGATGATATATATTTCAATATTGTTTCCGCACTTCGGCCGATACAGAAGCCGGAGGAGGAAAGATATTCAGGCGGCCGCCATGGATCCAGCAGGAGCATCGGTGGCCAGCGACATAGGAGGAGAAGGAGAGAAGTTCGCGGTGGGGAGTATTTATTTAATCAAGGTGATCACCGGAGATGAGTTCCGAGGGATCGTCATGGCTTACGACCCTATTCCCAACTTCGTCTTTTTTGATATCCTTTGTTCGATGTGACCTCATCTCACTAGTTTCCTTAATTTGTTTTTTTCAAATTGTTTCATCAAATTTTGTTTCTTTTATTAATATATATATAATCATGAGCTGAATTTGTGGAATCCTTGACGAGTCATTGGGTTATTACAAGAGGGATCGAAACCTAGACCTGGGCATTTGAAGAACACAAGGATGGTGAATGCGAGTTTTATTACAGGGGTTTCGTATTTAGGCAAAGCTGAAGATCCGCTTGATACAGACAAGTGTTCTGTTGATCTTCATGGTCTCCGAGCTAAAGAGGCACTTGCTATCAGGTTACTTGTTGTTGTTTTTAATCCTTTCAAAAAAATTCAATTTTTAATCTGATTTGCTTATTATTAGCTTACTTTGGGGAAAAAAACGTATTTGAGTACACAGGCAAGCGGAAGCAGATGCTGAGAGAATGGGAGTTGGTGTTACAGCAGAGGCCCAGAGCATCTTCGACGCTTTGTCTAAGACGTAAGTCTCTTCTCTTTCTTTTATTCGTTTTCAAGCTTATCTCTAAGAGGGAAACAGAGGTTAGAGTGATCATGAGTTTATACAATGGGACGAGATCTTTAATCAGATGATATGTGTAGTTGTAGATTTAGTTCTTTGTAAACAATTGCTTGATTTTGAGGAATTTGTTTTAGCTTCTAATGTGTTATTTCCAAAGATAAATTGTTAGAATCTGGACTTGATTTAAAAGCCTTGTATAATTGTATTGCTCTATGTTTCCGATGATGCTAGCTTTGCAACTACATATCTGCAAAGTTTTTATTTTTTTCTCTCTCTAGACTACATATGTTGTGTGCACAGTGTGGAGTATCTTTAGCCTTCTCTGTGATACGATTGAAGCTATCTAGATACATAGTTGTAGACTACATAAATCATATCTAATATCCAGTTGAGATGAAACAGTAGAATTTGCTTTCTCTCTTTCAAATAAATCACATGTGAATTAATTTTCCTTCTAGGCTTCCTGTGCAATGGGAAAACTCAGACATTCTGGTGATGAAAGAAGTACGCGTTCGTAGCCCGTATTTTTCAGATTGTGTCTTTGGTGGAACTGATGCTGCCAACAACCGAGTCAAGAAAGTGGTAAGTGTCACTTGCAACCTCATTGTCTAATGTCAGTTGAGCCTCTGGTGTTATATTAGGTTACTTGCATTCCATCGTGCAATGTTGATCAAGCCTCGTGTGTGATAATAATGCATTTTTTTGCCTTCATTTGCAGCTTGATCTGGAGAGACGAAGGTTGCAACTTGGCACATGAGGCCTGTAAAAGGAGTCGGTCAGTGAAATAGCGGAAAAGGGTTTGTTGCTACTAACCCGAAAAGCGTCTAAGATCTGATCGACCATCGAAAAGTGTATATGTTTGCTTTTCGCTTGTTGTTGTCTTTACATAGAATCTGCTTGTTAAGCAGATTAGAGATTTCTTGAGTTGCAGGTATTGAAATTTGGTCTTTTGGTTAATTTATGAACAAGAACTGTAAACTATTCTAAAACGTTGAACTCAGAATATCTTTTTAGTGACTTCTCCAATAGAATTTTTACATCTTATGCCCCACTAGAACTGAATTTTTACATCTTTGGAGTTTATTCAAAATGATGCGAGTACGCATTACTGGTGATGTATATAACACTGTCCAATAAGAATTTGGCAAATAGATTTTGTGTGTAATTAAAAAATACATTTTAAAACATATCAATTTATTTTGTTCCCATCAATACGCAAAAAAAAAAAAAAAAAAAAAAAAAAAAAAAAAAAAAAAAAAAAAAAAAAAAAAAAAAAAAAAAAAAAAAAAAAAAAAAAAAAAAAAAAAAAAAAAAAAAAAAAAAAAAAAAAAAAAAAAAAAACTAGATTTTATTAAATCAGCATTAACAGTAAAATATTTTGGTGTTTTATTTAATCCGCTGTAAAAAAATCATCGTTATATAAGAGATTAAAAAAGCAAGTTAAAGAAGAAGAATAAAGGAGTAGAGTCTCAAACGATGTGTGGCTCACTTGTTGATATGTTCATTAAAAGGTCATAGCTAAACCTTTTTTGCCCATTCAGACTTTTATAAATATTTGCATTTTACTGTCAAATCATTTTTTAAAAATAGTACAAATATTGTGAGTTGTGACATGTCTCAAAGTATCATCAATTCATAAATAATTTATAGTTTTGTTAACAATTTTTCCTTTATTTAAGTTTCTAAATTTTCAAATTGGAAATGTATCTTAACATTTTTGAAGTACAAAATTTGTGTCACCTTATTTTTCTCTTATTCGGGTCGGGTTTTTAAAAAAATCAAAACTAATTGCACAAATCGGATCCTTCCAAAGACATGTGCGATTACTTCTTTTGCAAAACTGATCCTCTTATTCGCAGAATATCCTGATTTGGTTTGTATGTATCAGTTGATCCTTTAATATAGCAACTAATTAAAACAGTTACATGTTAGGTAATATCTAATTAAGATAGAAAAATCACATACAAATTTGGAAAACTTTTATTAGCGTAATATATGCACTATTAACCCCAGTATCAATTTTACAATATATGATTTACAACATTTTCTATATATTAACATAAATAATCCTAACTAGAGTCAAGATAAGAATATGCATTAACAATATTCTCTAAATCAAAACAAACAAAATCGTAAAACATATACTCTAAACTTGCGAATCAAGATTATATACCACTCAATATGTGAAAACCCTATCTACAACCTTGAAAAGTATATATATGTGTCATTCACCACCCAATACAAGCACCACCACACCCAAACGAAAACTTAATAATCTGATATGGCGGTTTCATTTGCTTACTTGAGAGACGTCTGTACTTACAAAACCGCTAGGATAATTCATAGAAATTTGTTTAACTAATAGGTCTTAAACATATTAAATTTCATTTGATCCAAACTATATAGTGACAAATACATAGAAATTTGATGCTTTATATTTTGTGTTCAAAATAAGATAGATTGCAAAAAAAATGAAAGTTTTACAAACAATATAAAATATATATATTTAGTCTTATCAAACAATATAAAAAACATAACTAAATATATATAGTTTGTCTTATCAAAAAATATATAAATAGAAAAAAATATATATTGTTTTGTAAAAGATATATTTTTGTAAAATATAATTAAAGTTTTGTAAATAAATAAAGTTAGTCTTATCTAACAATAAAAAAAATAGAAGAAGGATCCTGAATACAATAATGTGTAGATAGCACCATAACATCTATAATTCTTTCAAAACTACAAAACAAAAATGAGAACTATATGATAATTTTAGGAAAAAAAAAAGATCCTAGTTCTTAATATTATCTAAAACAAGAGAATAATTCGGACTTTTTGATAGTATTACGAATCCAATTTTAATTTCCAAAAGTTTAAATATAAGTTTATCACATATGTTCAACAACTCTCTAACAACTTTAATATTTTTAAACAGAAAATATGTCTCAGTTGAAATTATATGTTAAAATGTTTTATATACTCTCATTAATGAGATTATTGAAAGTGTCGCTGAAAAATGAATTACTTTTGAAAAAGTTAATTTAATATTTGTGTCCCATAGTACGGGGTAGACTACTAGTACTAGTCGATGTATAACACTATGAAGAAGGCCAAAAAAAACAGTCCTCCCACTTGCTTCTAATCTTCTACTTGTTGAGTATTTCGCTGAGAGTGAGACGATTTCATTAGCCATCCACTACTTCCACAAGCCTGAAACAGCACCAGAGTAAACAAGGCTATGACTATGAGCAGGTAGGTTCCCGCACAAAACTGAACTCAAGATGAAAAAGGACTAAACTGACTAGCTTTCTAACCACATGAACGAGAATTGTGCCCCGCTTGACCACATTTCTTACAATGGATTGTGCGCTTGCGAAGTTTCACCTTTTTCTTTGGTGGAGACACATTCTTTCCTTTTCTTTTTCGCTTCTTCCATGGAGACTCACAACAATTTAGCAAATAAAGAATGATCAAAATGGTATTTTTTGTATTACAGTTTGTATAATTTGAGCATTTTATACCTTAGGCTTGTTCACAATATCTGGATCATAATCTGGATCATAATTTGGATCATCACACTTGTCTCGCTTTCTTTTGTTGTTATCGGACACAATATGTTGCTCAGCCTCGGGAGAGATGGTCATCTTATCCCCATATGACGTAATATGTTGCTCAGCCTTGGGAGGGATGGTTATCTTAGCCCCAGCTGACATAATATGTTGTTCAACCTCCGGAGGGATGGTTATCTTAGTCCCAACTAAAAGGATGAGCTTGAGAAATTCTTCATATTTTGTAAGTTCATCATGAAATGCTTCCTTCACATCACTGAGGTATGAAACCGCATCATGCATAGTTGCCTTAGGCTTGTTCACAAAATCCGGATCATAATACGGATCATCACACTTAACACGCTTTCTTTTGTTATTACCGGACACAATATGTTTCTCGTCCTCGGGAGGGATGATCATCTTATCCCCAGCTGACGTAATATGATGCTCAGCCTCAAGAGGTATCTTAGGCAGGAAGACGCTCAAACCAAGAAGAAGCTTCCGGTGGTTTTTCATGAGTTCCTTCACCCTTGCAAAGACAGTAGCTACATCAACTCTACAAAGAGTCAAGTAACGTTAGAGTTAGTTCACAATGTGTGTTTTGTTGTGTAGTAGAATGGGAGTTAAAAGTAAGAGCAAAACCGATCATAACATGAGAAATATTCCATACCTGCGATTTTTAAAATATTTGAATATGTTGATCCATTCTTTATATTTTGCATGTTCATCATGGAATGCCTCCTTCACAGAAGCCACATAAGCATGCACATTAGACTTAGTTAGCTCCGGTGATAGTTTTGTGACGGCTGTGGGTTGAGATTGGCCTAATACTTTGTTAGCCTTGGCATGGATAGTTGTCTTAGCCTTGGGAAGGAAGAAACAGAGATCCACAAGCCGCCACGGGTGCCATTTAATGAGTTCAGTCATCCTTGCAATGCCACTCTCTTTATTGATTCTACAAAAAGATTTATAGTAGCATCAGAATCAAAATCACACATGTGTGTTTGTTGTGTAGATTAAAGAGTTAAAAAATGATTCATACCGATGACCTTTAATATCAATCAAGACCTTGAGAAATTCTTTAAATTTTGCAGGTTCATCATGTAATGCTTCTTTCACATTAGTTAGGTATAAAACCGAATCATCTATAGTTAACTCCCGTGGTACTTTTCTTCCAGCCATGGTGTGAAATTGGTCTAAACCTTTTAGTATCAAAAGAAAGAGAACTGTAGTCCATTAAAACATATAAGATCATCATTGAATCTCTCTAGTATCTCAAATTAAGCTATTACCACTTTCTCTTCAACAGTGATTTTGGAGTCCTTCAAGTAACAGAGCCTAAGAGTCCTGCATAAAACAATACAACTCTCATTCCTCAAGTTTTATAGCATTTTAAAAGATATCATGATTAGGATTTACCCAACACTAATTTTGAATCCTTGAAGAAATATCATAATAATAAGCTATGTATCAGAAAAGCGATTCATTTGTTTTAGCCCTTTTAAAGACCACATGGCACACAAACGACATATAAACACTAAATTAGAGGTCTTAAAATATCAAAACACAGAACAAAACACAATGCATGTCTAATATGAGGGTTAAGTTGATCAAATCACTTGGAAATTAAATTAAACTAAATTTTATCATGGATACGAAAAAATATATAGTTAAAGAAGCCGATTTAAACCCATCCCACCAACTACAAAAGGTGTTCAGTGAACCAGAAAATACGAAACTGTATTTCTCCAAACGAAATTTACACACACAAAAAAATAATAAAAACAAAAAGATCATCGCGTACGTATAGTTACCGAATTGTGGAGGAAAAACAAAAAGAAAGCTTGGAGAACAAGGTTCTCCCTAACTCCACACGCGATCACGATCGAAGAAAAAGAGAGAAAGATAAGTTTCTAGAAAGATCTCTCCAAATTCGTATTGCTTATTATTTAAAGGTGCTTATTATTTAAAGGTTCCGTCATAGGGTTTTGTTTCCTCACACATATTCTATTACTTAATTATAAGACAAGTACCCCAATATAACTAAATAACACCCTCAGTACCTTGTAACAAATTTAACATCCAGCCAAAATTATTTATATTGACATTTATGAACCAATAGTAATTCCATAAGTTTATATAGTTCAATTATTTTTTTGTGAATTTTACAATTCATTACCATTAGTTAGTATTTTTATGCATAAAAAGCTTAAAATCTAATTTTAAGAAGAAAAATAAAAAGCTAAGAAAATTATTATTGTAGAAACGCAGAAAATATTTTATATGATTTTAAAAAATTTGGATTTCTGCAATCTTTTGTTATTCAAGTGAGAACTGAGAGCATAACCAACGATAAAATTAACGAGAGTTGCTCGATATATATTATTTTAACTATTTTAATATAATTTCATCGTGAAATGCTTCCTTCAAAGCAGTGATGTATGAAACCGCATCATGCATAGTTACCTTAGGCTTGTTCACAAAATCTGGATCATCACACTTAACAAGCTTTCTTTTGTTATTACCGGACACAATATGTGTCTCGGTCCTTAAACGATCTTTTAAAGAACAGTGCACACATTTAATGGGTTTCCCACAAGACAGATATACAAAAACCGTTGATCATAGCTAGGTAGATACAAAGCAGTAATAATAGGCAAACGATCAAATTAAAACCAATCATAGTCTCCTTCCACGAATGCGCATGGCCAGTTGCAGATCTCTCGATATGATGGTGATTCTCTTGGCATGAATGGCACACAAATTGGAATCCTCGATATATCCGACAAGAAAGGCTTTTTCCGCCTCTTGTAAAGCCAGCAAAGCATGACTTTGGAACCGCAATTCAGGCTGATAAAATAACAGAAAAATGAATGAGAACTCACAAATCGAATTTAAAGAACAAAATCAATGGAAAGATTGAGAGGGTTTGAGGTAAATATGTTCATCTCCTGTGCGATTTCCCGAACAAGCCGCTGGAGGTGTGCTTTCTGGATCAACAGATCAGTACTATTCTGATACTTCCAATATAACTAAATACTAAAAAACTCCATCAATACCTTTTAATAAATTTAACATCGAACCAAAATTATTTTTACTCACATTTATGAACCAATATATAGTAATTCCTTAAGTTTAAATTTTTTGAATTTTACAATTCATTACCATTAGTTAGTAAAAAATTATGCATAAAATGCTTAAAATCTAGTTTTAAGAAGAAAAATAAAAACATAGAAAATTCTTCTTGTAGAATCGAAGAAAGTATTTTATATGATTTAAAAAAATTTGGATTTCTTCAATCTTTTGTTAATCAAGTCTGTCCGTGTGATGTTGATACAATTTAATTTCCACCATCACAGCTTGAGCTGGAGAGACCAGTGAGGACAGTGAAATATATAGCTCTAAAAAGTTTTGTTGCTACTAACCCTAAAAGCATCTAGTGAGAGAACTGAGAACCTTCATTTATAGAAGAAAACATGTTATTAGCAGTGAGTGGATCGATCCATCATTAATTTATGGGAGTAGTAGTATTTGTGAATATTAGACGTTAAAATATATATATATGGAGTAAGCATTTTTTGCCCAAAAAGAAGAAAAAAAGAAGTACGCTAAGCAAAAAGAGAATAAGGAGGGTAAAACATAAGCTTGCAGGGCACACCCCGCTCCACAAAACATATTGGATTGTTTACCTTTAATTATGGGAGTAATAGTATAATACTATTAGTATTTGTGAATATTAGACGTTAAAATATATATTTGGAGTACGCATTTTTTGCCCAAAAAAAAAAGAAGTATGCATTTAAGCAAAAAGAGAATGGGAGAATAAGGAGGCAAAACATAAGCTTAGGCTACAATGGGCTTTAATTAAATTTTGATTGTTTTACCTTTTAATTAAATTTTGAGAACACATGACGAACAATTAATCTTAGTGATAAGAATATTTTTTAAATTTATTTAAAGGTTCGGGTCACGGAGATTAAAACTTTTAAAGAGTTTCAAAGTGGGGAACTTCATGGTTATTGTAAAAGTGAGATGTTTTGTTGCGATTAATGTTTAGCAACTTCAATACTTATGGCTAATATATATACACCAAAATTATTGGTTTCGTAGTCTCTCTTTAGCTTTTCTTGTTCGAAAACTTTTTCATTATAGATTTGTAGCCATTGTAGAACTAGAATGTAAAGCTTAATCAACTATAATCAATAGTCAGTAACAACAATTTATCCCCAAAAAAGTTGTTATAAGAAAAACTATAGTATAGTTACAAGCAACTGGTTAAATAAGCGCGTGCGGTTAAAGTAAACATAGACAATGAACCAAAACTCATGGAAAACCTCAGTCAACGACTTGCTTCGACATCAATAAATTGTTTATAAAAATATTTGAATACACCTAATCGTTTAGTGCCCTCAACTCTCGCTTGCAAATATATGAAATATTATTTAAAATGACATCAAGTAAGGAAAGAAAACAAAAAGTACTATATATTTTCTCCTTTGATTTGGCTTAGGAACATATAACATATAATATCAATCGTCTTTCTCTCGAAGCTTTCTTCTCCATCAAGACATTGATGTATATAACTGTTATATTATAACACCTTAACCCATCTTCAGTGCAAAAAGAACAGTAAAATATGAGTTCACAACTTTTTATACTATGAAGAAGGCCACACAAAAAAAAAAAAAAAAAAAA
>NC_025687.1:11136880-11140075 GCF_000633955.1 Camelina sativa
AAAAAAAAAAACAGTCTTCACATTTGCTTCTAGTCTTCTACTTGTTGAGTATTTCGCCGAGAGTGAGACGATTTCATTAGCGATCCACTACTTCCACAAGCCTGAAACACAGCCATTTAACAGCAGAAGATACAATCAGAACAATAATCTCACACATTTAAAGCACCAGATTAAACAAGGCTATGACTATGAGCAGGTAGGTTCCCCCACAAAACTGAACTCAAGATGAAAAAGGGACTAACCTGACTAGCTTTCTTACCACATGAACGAGAATTGTGTCCCGCTTTACCACATTTCTTACAATGGATTATGCGCTTGCTAAGTTTCACCTTTTTCTTTGGTGGAGACACATTCCTTCCTTTTCTTTTTCGCTTCTTCCATGGATGGAGACTCACAACAAGTTAGCAAATAAAGAATGATCAAAATGGTATTTATTTGTATTATAGTTTATATAGTTTGAGCATTTTATACCTTAGGCTTGTTCACAAAATCCGGATCATAATCTGGATCATCACACTTAACACGCTTTCTTTTGTTATTATCGGACACAATATGTTGCTTAGCCTCGGGAGGGATGGTCATCTTATCCCCAGCTGAGGTAATATGTTGTTCAGCCTCGGGAGGGATGGTCATCTTATCCCCAGCTGAGGTAATATGTTGTTCAGCCTCGGGAGGGATAGTTATCTTAGCCCCAGCAGAAAGGAAGACGCTGAAACGGAGAAGAAGCTTCCGGTGGTTTTTCATGAGCACTTCCATCCTTGGAATGACAGTAGCTTCATCAATTCAACAAAGAGGCTAGTAACGTCAGAATTAATTCACAATGGGAGTTAGAACTAAGAGCAAACCAAACATAAAAAGAGAAATAATTCCAAACCTGTGAGCTTTAAAATCTTTCAAAACATTGTGCCATTCATTATACTTTCCAGATTCATTACGAAATGCCTCTTTCAAGGAAGCCAAGTAAGCAGGCTTATTAAGCGTCATTAGCTCCGGTGATACTTTTATGACGGATTTTGTTTGAGATTGGCCTAACACTTTGTTAGCCTTAGCTGCAAGGATGGTAGTTGTCTTAGCCTTTGGAAGGAAGACACTGAGACCAAGAAGCAGCTTTGGGTGCCCTTTAATGAGCTCAGTCATCCTTGCAATGCCACTATCTTTATACATTCTACAAAATAACTTATATAGTAACAACATCAGCAGTGCATGTGTGTTTGTAGTGTAAGATAATTAGAAGTTGAAAAAAATTCATACCGATGATTTTTAAAATCATTTAAGACCTTGAGAAATTCCTTAAATTTGGCAGCCTCATCACAAAGTGCTTCCTTCACAGCAGTGAGGTATGAAACCGCATCATCCATAGCTGCCTTGGCTGATAAGCGTGTTCTAACCATGAGGTCAAATTGGCCTAACCCATTGTCCAAATAAGAAACATTTATTTTTCAAAATTAGATGAGATTAACGATTGGAATCCGTCTTTTATCTCAAAAAATGCTAGTACCACTTTTTCTTAAAAATGATTTGAGAATCCTTCAAGAAACAGAACATATATTGCATTAAACAATACAAAATCTCATTCCTCAACTTTTATAGCATCTCAAAAGATAATTAGGATGTCGATTCTCCCCCAACACTGATTTTGAATCCTTTAATAATTTCATAAAAGACCCTGTGCACTAGCACCTATGACACACCCTCTAAGCCGGGCCTGAATTTAGCCAATTCTATATAAAAAAAATGATTACAAAGACAACAAAAACTCTTTCGTCCCTTTTAAAGGACCGCATGGCACATAAACTACATTCACACGGAGCAATAAACCAATGAAACAATGGATTAGATGTCTTCAAATCCCATTCTCAACCAACAAAATAAAGAAACAAAAGAACTCAGTTCACCAATTAAGGGCTTGCCAATTAGGATAAATTAAATCATATGATGGGTTTTAAAGATACAAATATCATATCTAATTTTGAGGGTTCAAGTTTATTAAAATTTCATCTCTGATATTTTAAGATTCGTATACAAAAAAATCTATCCAAGAAAAAAAAATCGAAATCATCCCACCAGGCACCAATACAACTATAAAACAAATTAAATACAAGCCTCAAAGATATTCCCAAGCAATGAAATTAGAAAATACGAAATTCTAGATGGCGAAAAGAGATTATCATAAAACAAAACGAAAAAGAAGATGATCATCTCGTATAGTTACCTAATTATACCACACGATCACGAAGACAGACGGCTTGGAGTTTCTAGAAAAGTCTCGTGATGATTATGTAAACGTTTCGTAGAGGGTTTTGTTTCCGATTTATAAAAATTTTGTATGATTTTTGGTTTATTTTTATTTTTATTTTTATTTCTATAATTTATACTATATAGAAAAATATAGGTCAAAATTGTATTATTCAAAATTTGCTTGCAAATTATAGGGTTAATGTGTAATCTTTCGACACATGTCAAAATATAAAAATCTTACTTAAAAGTAAGTTTTAAATTTGCCCACACACATAATGCTAAGATTTTGACCGGCACAACAAATATATGGGCCACGAACACCATTTTTTTTGCCTAAAAATTACTGAATTTAAATATATTAAAAGGTAAAAAAAATTGATAGAGAAACAAGTGCGAATAGTTTTACAATCTTCAACTAGTGAAATTTAGATAACATAAATATGAAATGCTTTCACAACTAAATTCTTCAATTATTCATATTAAAAGATATAAAAAAATATTAAAAAAAACAATAAGGAAATTCAAAAAAACATTATGTTGATTTCAAAAAGTGAAAGGAAATTTAAAAGAATTCTTTATTAATTATTTTGTTATACTTATCCTGTAATTACTTCTTATAGAATAATTTGGTGGGTAGCTTTTCTTATTATTTTATTTTATTGATTATCATTTTGGAAAATCTGATGATCACTTCCGAATTTTTTTACTAAAGGTACCAAAAACCAAAGAAAAGTACTTACGTACTATGAAACCTAAATGTATAGTTGCAGGCTCAAAAAATAATGAGAAAGGAAAAAAACAAAACATAAATAAAGTTTGTTAGTGAAAAGCTTCCGATTGGCTACTATAAACAGTATACCAGCTAAAGTAGGTAACAGAGAATTGTTATAAGAACTTGGCAAAAACAAAAACAAAAACAAAATATATGAATTTGGTTAACCAAAAAAAAAAAAAAAA
>NC_025687.1:11140375-11144892 GCF_000633955.1 Camelina sativa
TTTGGTTAACAAAAAAAAAAAAAAAAATCCCATCGATAACATTTTTTTCTTTGTCGGCAACCCATCGATAACTTTGATTTGCCATCTTGTCCATATACTTGATTTTATACATAGTTATTAGTTAATAAATTATACAACATATGTTTTGAGAATAGTAATAGGTGAAAAGAAAACAATTAATTGTTCTGCCTATAGTTTATTTCAATATTTGTTTCTTTCTAGGACATATAGTTTTATTTGGTTGTTGTTAATTTCTACGACATCTATATTATAATTTTTGAAGTACATTTTGTGTTATGCCCTTGAAATTTTGGTTATTTAATTTATTTTATTTACAACATTTAATATTTAATAAACAGATACAACATAAATATAAATTATAATAAAATTTATATGTCCGCGGTGTACCGCCGGGTTAAAATGTAGTATATTTGAATATCAGTAACATTTGCACGTATTATTAAGCCATCTCTTAAAAAGTACGTCGGCTTTTGGTAATAACTAGTATGACTAGTATGATATAACGATATTGGTTTTAGCACATTCTGTTTCGTGTTACGTACGCTTCAAACAAACATGAAAGTACGAAACAGTTTTTTTTAATAATGAGTCGTCCCAAAAGAGAAGATCTCATAATCAGTCGGAGAAAGGAACACAGTTAATGTGTTTTATCGAGTATTGAGTCACACAATCTATACACTTGATTCCATCTTTCATCGAAAAACATATAAACAAATAAAAAAGGTAACAATATGTTGATTCAGTGACGACCTCTTCCACCAATGCGTCTCGCCAACTCCATGTCCCTGCGCATGATTGTTATTCGCCTTGCATGAATCGCATACAGTTGTGTGTCTTCAAAAAGACCCACGAGGTAAGCTTCCGCCGCCTCTTGCAACGCCAATATTGCGTGGCTCTGAAAAGTGAAACCTGAAATCCGGCTATAGAAATAACAAGATATAAGCTAATCTTTTTTGAACTCAAATAACCAACTTTACCCCAAAAAAAGAAACCCAAATACTCATGGAGCCAAATATTCATTGAGCAGTTAGGATCGAGTATGAGATTATATATATATATTAGGGATAAAATATCTCACATTGGAAGTTGAGTAGGATCTTAAGTGGTATATATAAGATATGGGTCTCTCCACTCATCGCCAATTGGTTTTGAGTTGGAAGCCCACAATCTAATATGGTATCAGAGCCCGGTCCGCACATGTTCAACCCAATTCACAATCGGCCCGGCCCAATAGTTGGCCCGCCGATTCATGCCCGAACATACCGAGACTGATGCTTAGAAGAATCATCATCTCGAGGGGCGTATTAGAGATAAAATATCCCACATTGGAAGTTGAGTAGGATCTTAAGTGGTATATATAAGATATGGGCATCTCCACTTATTGCCAATTGGTTTTTAGTTGGAAGCCCACAATCTAATATATCCTGATTTTTTGAGCGATTTGACGAACAAGACTCTGGAAACGCACTTTAGGGATTAATAGTTTGGTACTTCGTTGGTATTTGCGAATTTCCCTAAAAAAATCAACATTGTTTAATATCTTCATAGTTATAAAATTCTGTTAAAGAAGATAAAGAACATAATGAACATAATGAAGATAAAGAAACAAGAATCACCTAAGACAAGGAGACTCAACAGGTTCGGGTACTTCGTGATCATCCGCAGCCACCTGGGCAGCATCAACGTCAGAAATTTCGACAGCAGCTCCATTCACCGAATCGTTTGCAGCAGCACCACCGTTAGCAGCCGTATCGGCAGCATCACCATCTTCCGAATCATTAAGATCGTTTGCCTTATCTGCAGCATCGTCGATATTAGCACCGTCCACAGAATCGTTTGCATCACCATCGACAGCACCACCGTCAGGAGCCATATCGCCAGCAGCACCGTCTTCAAAACTACCAAGATCGTTTGCCTCATCGTTGATTGGTGACTGTAATTATTAAAATCCAAAAAACAGAGGATCATAACCAATCAACACATTCTCATACTTATTTGGAACCCTAATGAAAACAAAAACAACTATGTAATTAAAATTTAAAGAAATCAAACCTCGACATCTACTCCTCCAAGTGGAGCTCTTCGGGGTTGTTGTTTCTTCCGAGCCATATTTACGTATCTCCGAGCAAGTATCGGCGATTCTCCAAGAAAGAGTATCTGTCAACAAGAAAGAACTACAAGAGAGGATTTTTGGTAACCCGTAAACGTGAAACTCGATATTGAACTCTGAGTTTTTCAATATAGATACGTTATTGTGTTTAAGCGGGTAAGGAGAGATAGAACGTGAGACGTCCGATTTTAGAAAATTGTACAGTTAGATGCAAGAGAGAATGATGACGTGGCCATCACCGGAACTAACTATGGATGACAAGGTTTAGTATCATGAAATTGGCCTAAACCGTTTAGTATCCAAAAGAAAGAGAACTTTGGTTCATTAAAACAGATCGGATCATCATTGAATGTCTCTAGTATCTCAAAGCTATTAATTACCACTTTTTCTTTAAAAGTGACTTATAATTAGGAGGGCAAAAAGAGAATAATTAGGAGGGCAAAACATAAGCTAGCAGGGGCACACACCCCTCTCCACAAAACATATTTGATTGTTAACCTTTCATTAAATTTTGAGAACACATGACGAACAATTCTTAGTGATAAGAATATTTTAAAAATTAATTTAAAGATTCGGGTCACGGAGATTAATTAGAACTTTAGAGAGTTTCAAAGTGTAGAACTTCATGGATCATGGTTATTGTGAAAGTGAGATGTTTTGACGGCTTATAAACCATAATTATTGGTTTCGTAGTCTCTCTTTAGCTTTTCTTATTCGAAAACTTTTTCATTATGGATTTGTAGCCATTGTAGAACTATAATGTAAAGCTTAAAGTCCCAACTTTTCAAATATAACATTTCTTAGTTTTTCCTAAGAAAACACAAAATCAGCTTTACTCAGCCTTTAATACACAACTATGTGCAGGGTAAAATAATTTTACTATAATTTCTAATTACAAATCTATTGTACTTATGATCAAATTATTATTTGAAATCTAAAATCTGCTTGTGTATTCTATATTTTTCAGTTTATTTGAATATATAATTTATTGTATAATAGTTAGGATTTAACCCGTGAAAATTATAATATTATCAATCTTATATCGTCATATCATATGAACCAAGAGTTATTAGAATTCTATACAACCAAAATTTAGAATTAATAAATAGTTATAGTAACATAAACGAATAGCAAATGAGTGTAAAAATGATAGTAAGATTTAGGTATACGTCGGTATCAATCAAAGAGGCTCGTAATAAACAAACTCTCATCTATCACCATGATCATGGTGATAGATTTAGGCAACATCATGATGTTGTATGTTGTGCCGCTCGGCCTAGAGTTCAAGCCTGCAGGGAAATTTGCTCTAAATGGGTGAAGCTTAGCTTGCTTACTAATAAGTAAGAACTGTTCTAGAGGTGTGAGAGTTCATGTTTACAAGAAAACTATAATATTCGGTGAAAGAGTTCAGTTTACAAGAAATTAGAATCAATATTTGTAACAACAATTTATCCCCAAAATATAGTATACTGTAGTTACAAGCAACTGGTTATAATTAAGCGGTTGAAGTAAACATAGACAATGAGCCAAAACTCATGGCAAACCTCAGTCAACGACTTGCTTCCACATCAGTAAATTTTTTATAAAAAGATTTGCATACATCGTTAGTGCCCTCAACTCTTGCTTGCAAATATATATGAAATATTTAAAATCACATCAAGTATGGTAAGAAAACAAAAAGTTTAATAGATTTGCTCCTTTGATTTGGTTTACGGACAAATAACACATAATATCGACCTTAATTAACTATAAACAAACCTAATTGTGTCATCATTTTATAAACGGATTATATATTTCTATTTCCTCCTCGGAATCAAATCTCAAAAGTTGTATACTTTTATTAATGGAAAAAAGAGTTTATTGATGCAATTATTGTATGCTTTAGGACAGTTTTACAAATAATTAAGTTGGAATAGATGTATATAAAATTCAAGTCCTCGACCAAATCATCATGATGAGGGAGAAGAAAGTCATGGTATATAACAGAAAAAAAATCATATAAGAATTACTTGAATGATCCGATTATTCCGATATACTATAATAAACATATCTGCGATTATATTCTTTTTTTTTTTCTTTTTTTGGCCATTTATATAGGTTTGACGTTGATTTTAGGTTCTTCTCTATTTTTGCTTCTACATTGAACTCTGTTTTTGAGCAAAGTAGTGATCACTGATCAATATTAATAAATTATGACTGTTTACTTTCTCGGTACCGAGTATAATTTTATTTAACAAGAAAGTTAAAGAACATATCTTCCTTCATTTCAGAAGAATCGAACCATTATACAAAAGTAAACTATATAGTATAATATCGAATCATCGTACAACTCAATATAAAAGCATAAGGTTTTCAGTTTTCACTGTAAAAAAAAAAAAAAAAAAAA
>NC_025687.1:11145252-11188443 GCF_000633955.1 Camelina sativa
AAAAAAAAAAAAAAAAAAAAACTATTAAACACATTACCTCAATTTGGACTTGTTAAACTATTAAACCAAGCCATATCGAGATCTTTGTTTTGCCTAATTTTAACAAACAATTATCCTGGTGCTGCAAATTTTAAATTCAAAATGTTATCAACATATTATCTTACCTCAAGCATGAATAAGAAGGTTTCTGGAGTGATCCTTTGGAGTTCTTGCCAAGCAGCAACGCTGAGAGGATGAAACTGCAAAGCAAAACCATGATCAAAAGGTAGCAAATGATAGCAAATGATGAGAGACGTTACAGCTCATTTCAACCCAAACATGCATACCTCTGGCATGCTTTCGGGTGAATCTTGCTCAGCAGGATTGACGAAAACCTGCAAATCCATCAAAAAAAAGCAAAAGAAGACAAATGTAAAAAAAAAAAAACGTGTTTAAAACTAGTTAGAAATAAAAAGTGGAGCAACTCATTTCAACCCAAAACTAATGAAGGATGCCCACCCTCTTAGTATCAATCTGCATATCTTGCTCAGCATCTTCATGCTCTGATAGGAGTGATAAGGCCTACATAAACATAAAAAAAAAACCAAACAATCATAATTGCAACAACAAAAAAAAACTATTAAATACATTACCTCATGCTTGTTTAACCGACTTTCTTATGTGAAGTACTTGGACCTTTAGTTTCATAAACTCGATAGTCATATCGAGATCCTTGTTCTGCAAAATTCAAACAAACAATTAAATTTGTGCTGCAAATTTTAAATTCTAAATGTTATATTACCTCAAGCATGAATAAGAAGGTCTTTTGAGTGATCCGGCTAAAGGTTTGCATGAAAAGATAAATATATAACAATGATCATTGAGGTTGCTACTTGATATCTGATATCTTGTGTTTTTATGTAACTTTAGAGCTTAATTCTTCATTGTTTTGTGCATATTCATGAGCATTTAGGTTGTTTAGGTTGCATTTTACATCAAGTTTGTTATCTCAGATGACGGAGTAGAGATTTACAAGGAAAGTGTGTTTTGGAGCCAAATAAGTCAATAATTAGCAATATAATGGAAGACACACATTTGGATGCACACAAGATGATTGATGATTCGGAACCAGTTTGCAGTCCCTCAAAGATCGACTCGTATGAAGACTTTTCTTTGGGATTTAGCTCCAGAGTTCTTCATCTCAATTATTGGAAATTGAGTAAGCTTTGCAATGGAGGTGATTTCAGGCCAATCAGATGTGCGTGTAAAGAGTTATACCTGTTTGAGTGAATGTATATACAGCCAGAGTGAAGATAGGAGCCACACGCGGCCAAGCTCAATCGGCCAAGCCATGACCGTTGGAACCACGCGACCTCATCAATCGGCCAAGCCATGGCCGATGGAGCTCAAGAAGAGAAAACACTGTTTACACTAGCGCTCACCACCATCGGCCAAAGTGTGCCCGGCCATCCCAATCGGCCATCTCAATCGGTCAAAGCATGGCCGTGTGAGACCATCACCACACTTGTTTTAGTTTTGATCCAGGTTTGACCCTGTTTGAACTGGGTTGACCCTGCTCCCTTTTATTTTGCTATAAATACTCTAACCCTATTAAGGGGAGACTTATCTCTTATCTTTTGCTTATCTTTTTGTTTATCTCTTGTTTAGCAGACACTGAGAGTTTTTAAGCTTATTTACTCTTGGTTTGTTGAATGATTGAGTACTTCTAAGTTTTTAATAGCAATTTCTCTTTCAAATCTCTTAATCTATAATCTCTTATTATGATTTCACAAAGATCAAACTCTTTCCTTTGTGTGATCATTATGATGAGTGAGTAGATCATTAGAACTTTGGGCTAGGTAGATTAGGGAGATAGATGATTGATCTTTGATGTCTAGAGTCTTATTTATGTGTTTCCAATCTTGTTTAGTGTTAATAATGCTAGAAAGCTTTGATAAAGCTTGAATCTAGACATTAGGATTTCCATTGCCCAGAAGGTGTTTGATGAAATTTCTGAACCAAACTATTCAAGGGCTTTGCACTTCTAGCCAATGGAAATTGATGATTAGGGTGCTTAATGGTATTAATACTTGTTTTTAATGCATGCTAGCTTTGTGATTGCCTTTGGAAAAAGTTGATTATCACTTGATTAGCATAGGAATCTCTACCATGGAAATGGATTGATTTGCATTAGTGTTCTTAGCCATAGGATTGTTCTTGATTGTTGCTTGGACATTTAGGATTGGTTAGCTATCTCCCAAGTCAATTACCTTGCCCAAGGTTCACTTGTTTAATCTTGATTTAAAGTTTATTGTTAGTTGTGTTCTGTTTCTTTTCTTTAATTTGTATTGCTAGTTAATACTGTTACAACAAACCAATTCATGTTAAGGATAGATTAAGCAACTTTGTGTATTTTTAGTGAGTTGATTAATGCAGATTGTGGATTAATAATTTAATTGACCGAAATATACTGCATCAATCAATATCATTTGAATCAAGCTTCAAAAATGTTGTAAATGAATCCAAAAAAAAATTACTTCAAGCAAAATAAGTTTATCCAATCATGGAATATGAATACGTGTTATGTTTGTACAAATATTCATGAACAACAAGTCAGCTCTGATATATAATATTGACTTTACATCTTTGTTAGTTATATATTTCGTTATGTGAGATTTGCTCTTGATATTTAAAATATTCTTTTATATTTATATGAGTTTTTTGGTTTTTGTTTTTTTCTTATAGTGTTGGATTTGTAATATATAATGGCTTTACCTTTTGTTATTTATCTATTTACTTTTATGTGATTGATTTTTAAATTTAGTTTACAGTAAAACCTTTATAAATTAATAATGTTGGGACCATATAATTTTATTAATTTATAGTAATATTAATTTACTTATAAATTAATATTTATTATTTTATAGTGTAAATAGATATTTTAATTGTTTAAATTCTAAAAAATTATAAACTGAGACAATTTTAGCAAAATAAGATTAAACTTTCGGATGTTGTATTATTAGTTTTAAGAAAAAAGTTATTGACAATAAATTACAAATACTATAAACAAATTCACTTATACAAATGACATATAAAAATTCAAATTTATGAATAATAATATCAATTGTCATATTTAAATAACTTATAAACTATCAAAATGAAAATGATGCAAATATAGAAATTGAAAAATTTAGAAAAAAATTGAGCTATTTTTATGACATGTTATAGATTATTTTATATTATTATAGTTTAAAAATATAACATAACAGTTGTTTTATAGATATAAGGTCATGGAAAAAATTCAAAATTTTAAATCATACATTATTATATCAGCATGTATATATAAATATATATATTTACATGATTATTAATTTATAATAATATTGAGACTATAATTTACATGGGGATTTCAAAAAAAAATATTATCTTATTGAGTTTTGTTATTTTTTTATACTGGCTCGACTCGGAACCAGCAAAATTTATCAATTTATAGTATTTATTAAAGGCAATTGTCATAAATACCACTGAAATATGTTTTTATTCCAAAAATACCATAATTTAGTTTTTTTTTACAAAAATACCACTAAAATGTAATTTTTTTTCCAAAAATACCACATAATTGAATTAAATTTCTAATACTAAAAACTAATTCCTAAATTCTAAATACTAAACTCTACCCCTAAAAACTATACCCTAAAACTAAATGTGCCAACCCAAACTTAAAAAAAAAATTCTACATCCTTAAAAATCAATTTTTTGTGTTTGTGGTAATTTTGGAAAAAAAAACTTTTGTGGTATTTTTGGAAAAACAAAAACTAAAATGTGGTATTTTTGGAAAAAAAACTTTTTTAGTGGTATTTAAAGGAATTTCTCTTTTATTAATTTATATATGTTTTACTGAATTTCATACTTTATATGAGTTTTTGATTTTTCTTATGCGTGGGAGTTTAATATGAATAGAGTCAGACGAGAAATCTTTAATTTAGCTTCTATATGCACACGTTGTTGATGATGCTTGATATATATTCTTTGCATTTTGGAACATATTATTTTCTATATAAATAGCATATAAAAGTTAAGGATTTCAATATGCACAACTCCCAAATAAGATAATTATGAACACAAAGAAATACATGCTCGGGTGAGTTGTCTAGTCACGTATGTGATTCTTCAATGTACACTAATTACCACCAGAACACTATTGAATCTAAAATGATCATGGTAATCAAAACTGTATAACACCATCTTATTCAATACACAAGATATTCAACTGATGTTAACCCATCTAGCTAGACAAAATATCTAGATATTTATCAGACTAATTAACACGATTAGCTTGAGAATGGGTAATCAAGCATGAATTAACTAATTGATTAGGAACCAACATTGATCTATAAATGTGATCGATTTTTTAAATTCCGACAAAGCCAACACCGGAAACGAGAAAAGCAACCGCTTGCATGAAAAGATAGAGATATAAGAATGTGTTCCCAAAGGCAAGTCCATAACAAGCACAACACAATATGTATGTCCCCACCATTATCTCCTTGGAGTTTACTCTGCGACCAACCAAACTCTCTTATCAATTCTATGTCTAGTTTGTTCATAATATATGATTAGGCAAATTAGTTTATTATACCTTTCAAAGAATCCGTTACGAGGTTTACCAGTTCGAGGAAGTAACTTAGTCTTAAGGGCATCTCCTAATTTTTCAGTTACAACCCATTCGTTCACTCTTCCTCCTTCGAGTATGCCGATGAAAGTTCCCTTAGTCCGATGCATAGACATTACGTTCTCAAATAAGATCCAAAATATCACAAGGTAGAATGATCTACAAAACTCGATAATGCATATATAGTAAATGATTTATTCAATTAGTGACATATTTATCGATCAAGATGAATTACAAAGTAGCACGAACCTTGGTGTCGCAATGACGATGCAGAGAGTTATCATAGAGGGAACGTAGAAAGTTGACCAAGCTGGAATGTTGACTTCGGGGAAGAAGACACTTGTAGGAAGAATAACACAGTAGAAGAAGAAAGTAAAGCAGTGGACTATGATCTTCCGCAAGAAAAAGAAGCTATACATCATATATAACTTCTTCCAAATCGTCACTCTCTGTTCATTGTTACATAGATTTGTAAAGGTTAGACGTCTACTCACTACATTTAATTTATTAATTTGCTTAAAAGGTCACAAAATAATACTAATCAATCTTTAATACGACTTAGTTTAACTAACCCGAACCAAATAATACTAATTTGAACCAAAACGAATTTCTAAATCTAACCCATCAGCTGATGATTTGGCGATTAGTTAAAACTTAAAACATAACAAAAGAAAAAACCAATCCCATCATGGATAGATAAGTGACCAATCAAAACAAAAGAAAATGTACGTCAGCCTCACATCACATGGCATGTTTGTCTATACATATTGTATCACGATAGACAAAAAAACAAAGTTGTTGGGCATGTAAGACAAAGAAAAAAAAATAGTGGGCACGTTTTTGTTAAAATTGAAATTAATAAACTGAAGGGATGGACCTTATTGCGAATAATCTCCATAATCATTTTCCTGAAGAGATTAGCTGGACCACAAGACCATCGATGTTGCTGGAATCTAAAAGCCTTATATTTGCTTGGTAGCTCGCTTTTCACCTACAAAGTCAGTGTAGGTGTACATAATTTAATGATTATAACCTAATAATTATTTTGATAGAAACACTTGTGAATGCATCACTACGAGAGTGTCACTGATTTGAACTTTATCACAAACTTGGTCAGGTAACCAAATTCAATAAAATCTACCACAAAAACTTTGGTTCAAAAAGGTACGTGTGAGTGTCTATAATATAGATTTACAAAGCACTACGTATTACGTAATGTTGGATATCTAACCTATGTAGGGTATCTAACAGTTACATATATAATGTATACAAGATGCGATGAGTGTTTATAATTTATATAGGGCTTATATACTTTATTACAATTAGTAGGCAGGGATATATAAAAATCTACCGTGAGGTCATTGAGAAAGACAAATTTCCAGCCGAGTAGACCAGCCCGAACGGCCAAGTCCATGTCCTCTACGGTGGTCCGGTCATGCCATCCTCCAGCTTCTTCCATTGCGGCCATTCTCCATACACCTGCAGTTCCTGTAAGAGATACACCAAACCACATTTATGTAATAAAATTAAAGAATACATCGATATTTAAAACAAGTGATCATAAAGAAATGCACCATTGAAGCTAAAGAAGGCATGTCTAGTGGATCCAGATTCTTGCTCTGCCATGAAGTGGTAGTTGAGGGACATCTCTTGCATCCTCGTCATCAAACACTTGTTTGCGTTCACTATTTTGGACCCCACACACACACAATCACTCAGTTTGAAGACTATTAGGATTTTCAATTATGCCGAAATATGTAAAGGACCTAACGTGTACATATTGTTACGTACACCAGAATAACTCATTCAAATTATTATAACCAACTATTTTTCAATTCTGAGATAAAAAAAATAAAATTATGAATTTTATTTCAATGTCAAATTGTTTCGTCGATCCAAAATTAGTATTCGATCTTAGAGTGGATTTGGTCTAAATGAATATGGTCGGGGTAGAAGACTTTTTATTGTGAGGGGAGGAGCATTAGCAATCCCACTCACTCTAAATTTGGTCTAAGTGACAACATTTATTTCCCATTGGTTTTGAGTTGAAAATTTACAAATATTTATAGTCTTAAACTTGTTATTAATACTTAATAGTTGTTAATATATAATATATGTTAAATTTTCTACCATAATCAACGTACTGAATCTCCATCGGGCTTGAACTAGAGCGACCTCAGGGTTGTGAACGAGAAAGGGGACACAGCGTTGGAGGTAATCAGGCTCCGGTTGGAAGTCTGCGTCGAAGATGACAACATAGTTGCATAGCTTCACGTAGTTGTGCTTCATGCCTTGTTTAAGAGCTCCGGCTTTATAGCCATTTCTGTTGTCTCTCCTCTCACACTTAATATTTACGCCTTTGCTTTCCCATTTTGCACACTCTGTGTTTACCAGCTCCTGAAATTCAATTCTCTCCACATTAGTTATCTTAAATTAATACATATATATACTTCATATATATGTATATATATATATATGTGTGTGTCCAATAAATCGACTAGAATTGCTTAGCAGCAAGACCTTGATGGTTTGATCAGTGGAATCATCTAAAACTTGAATAATTAGGCGGTCCATCGGCCATATTAGTCTACATGCAGCACCTATAGATAATTGAAGAACCTGCGAGTTAACAACATGTTAGGAATCTTGCATTTATAAATGTACAAAGATAATTTATAGTATATAAAAAACCCTAAATCGTTAGATTGTTGTCAATTAGTTTTCTGAAATACTTAATGAGTCCGTACTCCGTACGTCCATGATATAATATAGAAAATACATGTATATATATACCTCTTTTTCGTTGTACATTGGGATTTGTACAAGGACCATGGGGTATGTCTCATGTCCGAGCTCGATGTCCTCCGGCATCGGCTCCCATTTGTAGACTTTTTCGGGTTTTCGCTTAAACAACTTGACGTAGAGCACTACAAGGTTCATGTATATACCTTCTACGAAAACTAAGACGGAGATAATCAAACAAAAAGCCACCAAAGACTTGAAAATGGGAACTATGAGCAAACTCCTCAATCGTCGTGTCCATGTCGTGTCGATACTTATCTTCACACCGTTTATGGTTGCTTCAAGCTTCTTTGGACCTGTATTTACATCTTCAGAACTCCCTCCATGGAACTTCTCAGCACACAAAAGAAGAAACTATTCTCAGAGCAGAGAAACAGAGCGAGTGATCATAAAGAAAAAATATGAGATGGTCTTAATAATTACCAGTAGAGAGAGGAAAGCAAGACATGAATCTTGTAAGAAGATGAGTGACTTCAGAAACGTATTCATTTTCTTTGTCTCTAGTTTAAGCTCATCAGAGACTTACTTACTTTGAGAGATTCTGATTCAGTGGTGCATCCCATCTATAAGATATAGGAGCATATACATACTTCTTTGTTTTTTTTTCCCTCTTTCGTGGGTGGTTTTAATCTTGGATGGTCCTAGACTTGTCGTTTACACTAATAGTGTAATAATGTACGTTGCTGATTGTTTGGAGAAGATGCTGATGACTCACGAGCATTAGTACTATTATCAACTTGAAACCACACAAAAGTAAAAGAACAAAAAAAAAAGTGTCTTTGTTTTTGAATTATTATCAAGTAAGAACAAAATGGTTTTTTTTTTTTTTTTTTTTAACTCCTATCACTGTCTTTTTTTTCTCCGTAATTATCACGTGAAGAATTTTGCAATTGTACTAGGTTGACATCGACACTGATGACTGATCATAACAATGGCCAGAATTATTATCAAAAATATATATAGAAATAAGAAGCAAAGACTAGAGATACCAATAATGTACGGATCTCATGGAATTGCATTTTTAAATTTTTATTGTGTCTACTAACTAAGCCTTTTTTATTATTTGTAAGAAAATTAAGAACAAAAAAAGAAAAATTAAATGGCTTCGCCCGGGTTCGAACCGGAGACCTTCAGTGTGTTAGACTGACGTGATAACCAACTACACCACGAAACCTATTTGTTCAATTTCTACATTATTAAAATATATCTATTTTATACACATTTACGATGCCTAAATCAAACCGACCATTGAGTCATTGACCCTAACTTGATGATTTGAGAGCAAAACCCAGCTTAAACCCACCGAGTTCCTTCCTCACCGGAAAGAGCTCAGCCACAGTTTTTAGCATTAGTAACTGATCAATTAATCGAGAGATTCGAGTCCCTGTGTGTGCTTGGTAAGATTTTGAATTTGACTTTACGAATTTGTTTTCTTACTCAATCCTGCTCCCAGTTCATGCTTTCTCTATCTGATTTCTTCGATGCATTCTCGGGCTTTCAATTTCTCTCTTGGTTCGCCATAAACCTCTCATAAATCTATTGAATTCTTCAAGTTTTGATTTTGGCGTTTTGAACTTCTTACAATTTGTTCTTATCTCTCTCTCTCTCTCTCTCTAAATAAAGTTGTGTCCTTTTTACAGTGTGGCGACTACATTGTTATGAACTGCTTGTCTCATGCGCGTTCATACATTTCCTTGGGGATACTTAAGAGATCTAGCTATGTCACTTCTCAGATTCCATGGAACCAATGCTTCTTCTATACGCCTTCACAATCCTGTTTAAAGCCTGCAAGTGTGTCTGCCTTTGGACTATCTAAAGTTCATTTCTTTTCCTCGAGATCAAAGTCTGGTAAATCCAAGATGTCTTCCTCAACCGTTGTCTCTGTTGCTGATAAAGAAAAGGACGCGTTTTTCGTTGTTCGGAAGGGTGATGTTATTGGAATTTACAAGGATTTTAGTGATTGTCAAGCTCAAGTTGGATCATCTGTGAGTATACATATCTTGTGTATATTATATAGTTTCTCTTGGATGGGAATATGATATAAATGGTTGTTTCTTGTTTGTTTAAAATGTCAGGTGTTTGATCCTCCGGTTAGTGTTTATAAAGGATACTCGTTGCCTAAAGATGCGGAGGAGTATCTTTCTTCTGTTGGGCTGAAGAAGCCACTCTACAGTATTAGAGCTTCAGACTTGAAAGATGATATCTTTGGTGCTCTCACTCCATGTATTTTCCAGGTATTAATAATACTGTGTGTTTCCTCTATCTGCAATTGTCGTGATACGTGATGTGAGATTTTGAACTGTAGAGTTGGTAACTGTCTCCCTTTTAAACTTCTTCTCTAGGAGCCTAATGTCAAAGTATCTGAAGAAAAAGATACCTCAGAGATGAAGTCGATAGATAGAACTCAAGACAACAAAATAGTAAGCTATAAGAACAAGAGTTTTTGAAGTTTAAGTGATTATGAGACAAAGCGACTAAGCTCATTGTTAAGTATTCTTTTTTTTTCCAGGATCAGCTTCCATCAGCTTCTATGTCAGTTGATCCTTTGGAAAAGGTTGCTAGTATTTCCCCAGAAGTGAGTTGTGATTATGTTTGTATTTATCATTATTCGTAGTTTCAGTGGACTGGATGCATAATTTTTTTGCTCAAGTTGGTATGTTTCTTTTTCCACTCTTTATGGTAGGAAACTTGCTTTATTGATTTTGATGGTGCATCAAAGGGAAATCCCGGTCTCTCTGGGGCAGCAGCGGTACTGAAAAATGAGGACGGAAGCTTGGTATGTATCGTTTTTGAATCACTGTTACTAACTGAAGAATGCAGTTCTGTATCTAAATGTATCAATTTTTTCTCTGAAATCAGATTTGTAGACTGCGTCAAGGTTTAGGAATTGCCACAAACAATGCAGCAGAATACCACGCGTTAATCCTAGGATTGAAGTATGCTGTTGAGAAAGGTTACAAGAAAATTAAAGTGAGAGGTGACTCCAAGCTGGTTTGTATGCAGGTTTGTCAAGCTATAATTAGGTAATTTGATGAATCATATATGCTTTTCTCTTCTCATTTTGTCAATTCTTTCTGAGAACAACAGATCAAAGGTAAATGGAAGGTAAACCATGAGGTACTCTCAAAGCTCCACAAGGAAGCAAAACAACTTTGCGACAAATGTGTCTCTTTCGAGATCAGTCATGTACTAAGGGTATGTGTCTATGTTCATCTCCCTCTTTCTGTGTAAATGAATGATATATCTCGTAGTTCTCATCTAGTGCTTGAAAGCAAGATTCCTCGATTCTCTTTTTCTAATATGAGTTTCTGCCATTGTTGACACTTTTCTTTACAGAATTTAAACGCTGATGCGGATGAACAAGCAAACTTGGCTGTCCGCCTTCCCGGTTAGACAACCTAGTCTCCCTTTTTTCTGCGTTTTGATCATTTTAAGTCATCATAATACAGAAAGCTAACTAAAACTTGTGCTTCACATCATAAACAGAAGGAGAAGTTGAAGTGGCGTGAAGAGCTTATATACTTATCATCAGTAAACGAATATACAAGAATTTTGGGTTTGTTGTTCCACACCACATACAGATCTAAATAGCCTAAGAAAAAGTATTCATTGTTTCATTAGAAAACAGCATCTTAGCTTGTGTTACAAAATCTCTGTTTTCATGCAGTTACACTAGCCACTAGAAACTGGTATTGAACCAGAATGAGCACATAGAGAGAGAGAGAGGTGTATGCAAACAGTGTCGGAGCACCCAGAGAACAGCAGAAACTGACACATCCATCATTTTGTATACTCTTTTCTTCAGTAGATGATTTTTTCCATCGTTCTAACTTTTTCCTAAGCTTTGCTCCCTCATTCTTACAAGCACAGTTCTTCTATTCAGATTCTTTTGTACCTTCTAGTCGGAGTTGTAATGCACACACTTGCTTCCTCGCGTCAAGTTTGATATATCGGCACGGTCGTATTTTTTTAATCAAGTGGGCTTAAGTTGCCATCAATCAGGCCCAAAATATGATAAAATATAAGCCCATAAATTATTTTGCATTGAACCTTTCGCCCGACTTGGAGCTCAAGCAAAGTACAGTTCTTTCTTAGTTGAACGCCTCTTTACTGTTTCTTTCTTTGCCCAGAAAAAAAAAAAAGAAAAAAAAAAGCAAAATGCGAAGAAGATTTCTAGAATGTTGACGAAGGCGCTTCGGATTTTGAAACCCAGGTCTATTCTGGGAAGTTTTCTCCACCGTAGATCGGTTTATTCATCGGTTTACTTCTCTACTCCGTCGCCGACTTTGTCTCCCGGAGCTATTTCCCGTACGACGGCTGAGATTGACACCGATGAAGCTATTGCGTACTCGGACCCAACTGATTCGCCGACTGCGATTCCGGCGATTATGCCTGGTAGCCTCCAGCCACGTGTCGTTGTGTACGACGGAGTCTGTCATCTTTGCCATGGAGGTACCATTCTCTCTGTTTCCTTCTTTTAGCTTAGAATAGAACAAAGCCGTTTCCTCAAGGATCGTGTTAGAGGTTTATTAAATTGATCTGGTCGTGGTCTAGTCTCGCTTTGATTTTTAGTTTTGTTCGACGAAATGGGGGAAACAACAGATTTGGGATTTTAGGGTCTTTCCGATTCAATTGATTTTTCCGAGTTCTGGAAGAAGAAGAAGAAGATTTGCAGTGTTCGTTGTTCTTATCACATTGATTTCACTTGCACTATAAATATTTGTAGTTAGAAAATTTGAAACATCTCTTAAAGAGGAAATATTTTTGTAATTAGCATTGGTTTGGAGTAATTGTGGTAGAGGATTTTAGTATTCTAAGAAGCATTGTGTTCTAGATTGAATTCTTTAATTTGAATTTGAGTAATTTTGTTCAACGTAGGTGTCAAGTGGATAATCAAAGCTGATAAGTACAGGAAGATCAAATTCTGTTGCCTTCAGTCTAAAGCAGCTGAGCCTTATCTAGAAGTGAGTGGTGTCACTAGAGAGGATGTTCAGAAGCGTTTTCTCTTCATTGAAGGTCTCGGGTATTACCATCAGGCATCTACCGGTATGTAAATATTCTTTTAACACAAAATGCATTCAAGTTTCACAGTTAAGAGTTTGGTAAGATTCAGCTGAAAACATCTCCACTGAGAAGTAGGTCTTTTTAAGTTACCAAGAGATGAACTTCGCCTAGTTTGAGTATGCCCGACTTGTTTTATGGATTCCATATTTTATTGGATGTATACTCATTAGTAAACGTTTGGTTAATATTCTTTTGGATGTTACTCATTAGTCATTACTATATAATTCATAGATCAGTAACCAAAGCATGGATTTGACCTTTTTAATTCTGCATCTATTGACACACTATGCAGCTGCACTCCGAGTGGTATCGTACTTACCTCTGCCTTATTCAGCATTGAATGCTTTCTCCATAGTTCCCACTCCTCTAAGAGACTCAGTGTATGACTACGTGGCAAAGCACCGGTATGACTGGTTTGGAAAAGCTGAGGATTGCTTGGTTCTGAAAGACAAAGAGATGTTGGAGCGGTTTATAGACCGAGATGAACTCAATGATCGAAGCTAATGACGACCCTTGGAAAGAAGCTAATGTTGACCCTTTTGAATGATTTGGAGTTTGGATATAGGTTAGCTATAAGGGAATGTAACTAGAGGTAATTGTCCAAGAACCAAAGCTTATTAGGTTTGTGTTTAGGTTTCTGAACAGTAATCACAAAGGATTAACAACCTCCGTAGCTAATTCAGCATAATCTTTGTTGTTACTTATAATACTTTAACACTTATAAGTTTGGGCACGAACTTCTTAATTCAAATTGGTGAATTTTCTGATTTCTGGACAAGGTGTTGTAAAAGTAAATGTTTAGAATTTTGCTAACACAACTTCAAATCCAAATGAAGAGATCTGGCAAACAAATTGAGGATTCAATTTTCTTTTATACTTCTTGCATACCAAATATCTTCAGACTCAACTTTAAATCTGTAATCTCTCATCGTCTGAGAGACTAAATACTTTAGACTAGTTAACTGTTGGGTCCGCCCGAAGGCAGATCCCTCCAAAAATAGGCGTATGCCACTTAGCGTGGAGAGCACACGGTATTCTTTAGTAAAAGGCGAAAGAATAGTTCGCTTTGTGCTCACCACATGGCTGCGTGAGTTGATACTGAAGAGAGTGTAGTCTATTTATACTGGAGTCTCCACTATCAACTCTCTCAGTCTTCCGATGTGGGATATGTGAAGCTCCTTCGTAAAAGGCTTTTGCTGTTTTGGCCCCTTTTGCGTATTAAAGGCCCAATATTACTAGTTTGGTACATCTCCCAATTTAATAAACTTTAGTAATCTCACTAATATTTATTTATTTTCTAGTGTTGATTACTATATTAAGTTCTTTTACGTACACTCGTTCACAATCATAATTGGTTTATTGAGTCACAATCATCTCGGTACAATGCTCTCTTATACAACCACAACAAACACATACATATGTCCGTGTTTTACAAAGTTAAAATCAATGTTTCTTCATTAAACTCTCTATAAACTCGTTAATGCTCCAATCAGAGCTTCCTCCTTCACTCATTGCCTTGACAGCCAAATCTCTCCACTTCTTCGAACTCTCTCTAATCTTCACACTACTCTCTCCTTCCATCACTCCTTTCAAACACCTCACCACCTCTTTGCTCTTCACAATCCCTTCACCAGCTTCCTCTTTCGCTCTATACCCAACTTTCCAAACATCCTCCACAAACTTAGCATCATTCATCTGATCACTCCACTGAGGCACACCAACCATAGGAACCCCCAAACTCAACCCTTCTAAAGTCGAGTTCCAACCACAATGAGTCAAAAAGCAACCTATCGACTCATGAGCTAAAACCTCAAGTTGGTTACACCAAGAAACCAACAACGCTCTGTCTTTAGTCGACTCCACAAACCCTTCCGGCAATTTCGCTATATGAGCTTCTCTAATCACCCACAAGAAGTTCAAGTCCGATTCTCGTAAAGCACTAGCTATCTCCGTGAGTTGCTTCTCAAACAGAATCCCAAACGAACCAAACGAGATAAACACAACCGACTGAACCGGCTTAGTCTCTAACCACTCCATACATTCCTCTGATCTCGGTTTCAACAAACTCGCACCATAATCTCTATCCTCTCTTATCCTATCATCAAGATAAGCCGATGGAATCATCGGTCCGATCAACGTCGCCCTCATTGCCTCTGACTCACCATCTTCACAATCCTAAATTCCAAAAACACAACAACCCAAACATCAAACAACCTCACATTATAAAAATCTTCAAACTTTATTGAAAAACACTTACTTGTGTTTCTAAACCTTCAAAGCCATTAACGAATAACCAATCAGCATCTTCATGGTTAAGGAACTGATTCAGAAGAACCCTCCCATGCTCCGGGTGAGTAGACCAGTGACGACCCACAAACGAAGGCAACTCATTGTAACTCAACGACGGCAAGCCACGGATACGAAACGTCGCCCAACTAGGATCCGCGGGGAGAGTGAACTCGCCGTTTGAAAATTTACGCATCACAGAACAAACAGTGAGGTTGTTAGTGAAGAAAGCAGCAGCTGAGACATCCATAGATCTCGCGACTTCGAGTCCCCAAGGAAGAAACGAATCGTAGACTAAACAATCGATCGGCGAATCAGTGGATTTGTGATTCTCGATTACGCGAGTTAGGGTTTCGGATCCGTGGAGCTTGAAGGATTCGGAGTAAGTGTCGACGCTGAAACCAGGGATAGCGATGGGGATGAAATCGAATCCGTCGGAGATTGGTTCGACGGGGAGTGATGGGGTTGTGATTGAGGATGCGGTGTAGGTAGTGGTGGCGATTGTGACTTTGATGGTTTTGGAGACTAGACGTTTAGCGAATTGAATCATTGGGTTAAGGTGGCCTTGAACTGGGTATGGTAAGATGATGACGTGGCCTTTGAGTTTGGTTTTTGTTTCTTCTCCCATTGTTGTAGCAGAGCTTTGTTTTGGTTCTGTTTTTGGTTTTTAAAGTGGAACTGAGATGATGATGTGCGAATTTGAAGAAGAAGAGACATATGGTTTTTGGTTTATATAGTGCGAATTAAAATTTCGCGTTATTCACGTTTTGCGTTGGTGCCACCTAACTAGTGTTTGTTGGAATTTTATATATCATGTAACAAAAAAGATTAATAAATCAAAACCTGTAAATATAAATTACTTAAATATCAGTGAAATATAGTTTACTAATATTTTCTTTGTTGGTGGAGTAATTGTAACAATTTTTTTTAAGTAGTTTAATTTTGTTTTAACTAATTTGAAGCTTTTGGTTTATAGTTTTATTATCCTATTGTGATTCTTTGTGAAGTTTGACTCCCTTTGACGTGAATGTTGACTAGTGAGACTTTTTTGTCTGTGTCAAATGGACTTTGGAACCGGATTGTGTTGACTGTTATAATCATCGTGGAAGACTAAAAAAAAGGTTTTACAATTTGGTGAAATATTTGTTTTCTGTTTCTCCTTGAAACTCTCTCTTCCTTTGGTTTATTCTAAACAAAAACCAACTTTGAATTCAAAATAGCAAACGACACAAAACAGCTAAGAAAGAACAACACACAAACAATTCAAATCAAAAAGAGAAATTAAAACCAGGAGAAATTTTACCAAAAAAAAATAAAGTCAACAAAAAGAATAAAAATAGTTGTTCCTCTTTGTTCAATGAAATTTTTTGGGTTACCTCTGTTTATTCTCTTATCGTTTCCGTATCTCCTTCTAGCCAATCTCTCTTCTGATTATTACAGCAAAACATGTCCTGAATTTGAGCAAACACTCGTCCAAATCGTCACCGATAAACAGATCGCTGCTCCAACAACAGCCGCAGGAACGCTTCGTCTCTTTTTCCACGATTGCATGGTCGATGGCTGCGACGCATCGATCCTCGTTGCTTCAACTCCACGTAAAACCTCTGAACGTGACGCTGACATCAACCGCTCTCTCCCTGGAGATGCATTTGAAGTAGTCACACGTGTAAAAACCGCCCTCGAGCTGAAATGTCCCAACGTCGTTTCTTGCTCGGATATTCTCGTCGGTGCAACACGTAGCTTGATCACAATGGTCGGAGGTACGAAGGTTAACGTCAAGTTCGGTCGGAAAGATAGTCTTGTCTCGGATATGAACCGCGTTGAAGGAAAGCTAGCTCGTCCTAACATGACTATGGATCATATCATTTCGATTTTTGAGTCTAGTGGTTTGACCGTTCAAGAGATGGTCGCTCTTGTTGGTGCACACACGATTGGTTTCTCTCATTGCAAAGAGTTCGCGAGTCGGATCTTTAACAAAACCGGTGAAAGCGGTCCTGTGGGAATGAATCCAAAATACGCGGAGGAGCTGAGGAAGCTGTGTGCGAATTACACCAAGGACGAAGAGATGTCTGCGTTCAATGACGTGTTCACCCCTGGGAAATTTGATAATATGTATTACAAGAATTTGAAGCATGGTTACGGGTTGCTTCAATCCGATCACGCGATTGCGTTTGATAACAGGACGCGGTCGCTGGTGGATCTTTACGCGGCGAACGAAACCGCGTTCTTCGATGCGTTTGCGAAGGCCATGGAGAAGGTTAGTGAGAAGAATGTGAAGACGGGGAAGCTTGGTGAAGTAAGAAGACGGTGTGATCAATACAATGACTACAAGGGTTAAATTAGGGCACACTTTCAAAAAAAAAGCTTTCATGTTATTTTGGTAGTTCATGATTTTATTTTCTCACCAAGTGGCCTTGTGATTGTTGAGTTGCTAACGTTTATAAAATTTTTGAAAATGTATCGATCACTCCTTGGTAGGGAAAAATTCTGTCCTCAAATTTTGTGTACCATTGAAAATGTGTTTTCTAAATTTATCAAAAGTCTAATGTGATCTGTGTAACAAAATTTCCATACTTGTGAATTGTGATCCATTTGCAGTTTTTGATTAAGGGTTCAATATGACACGGTAATAATCATCAAAATAAAATTGTTGACTAATACTAATGATAAGTTGGAGAAAACTAGCAAAAGATTTACAGATACACGATCCCTAAGATGAGGGAGAAAAATAATGGATAAGAATCTTCTTTTTTTATAAAAGAGAGAGATGAAGAACTAACAAGGTTTTTTCTTGTCCAATTTCAAATGTAAATTGAACCATTTGCTCTTCTTCTTTAGTGTCTCGGACTTATCACAAGTATTTGGCTTCTTGTTCTTCTGTCTGCTGCTTACTTCTTCTTCCTCTTCCTCTTCCTCTTCATCTTCTTCCCGTTCAGTTGGAGCAGGCGCCTTAGCCGCTGACTTCTTGAATGAGTTCTTTCTCAGCCTGTTCTTGCTCGAGCTCCGCTTCATCAACGGAATCGTTGTGTAGGCTGAGTGAATTTCATTTCTCTGCTTTAGAAGCTCATCGATCTGTTAAAAAAACACATAAGATAATCAAACTAAACTCACCATCCCAAAATAGATGCTCTAATTTACTCAGTCATGACAAATCTTATCTTCTTTTCTGCGAATGGGTTGTATGGAAATATTTCATGAGAACAAAAAACTAACCGATTGCATTTCCTGAGCGTATCTACTGGTCATATCGGTGAACTGAACAAGTACTTCCCTGTACTCTGTCTCAAACTTTGCCAGTTCCGCTCTTTTAGTGAGGATCTGAGCTTCTACAGACCTGAGGTCTTCTTTCTCTTGTGTAAACGCGGCAGCACAAAGAACTTGAATTGTGTAGCCCACACTTTTAAAAAAGTTATCACCTGAAATAGGAACATGACCACCAAGTTGGATCAGCCGAGTACTGAATCCAGAAAGATATAAAAGAGAGAAGTGATTTGGGAATCAGATTACAAGCGGTAAAACTGACCATAGACAGCAAAGACATGAGTCCCGGCCTTTAGCTCGGTAACTTCACATTGCTGAAATCCATCAAGCTTTTTAAAGAAGGCAGATTCTGGATCCTTTGCTTGAGCCATCTAGAACAATAAAATAAAGTCGTGTTAGGAAAAAAAAATAGTGATAGCCAAAAGAAACTCATTCGGCAGTATATTAACAACACAGTGAAGTGAACCTACCGAATTAACTGTGTGATCCAACCGGTAGACAGGGAAACCAAGAAAGTACATTCCAGCAGATGTTATCTTACCCGTTCTTCTGCTGTCCTCCTGTTTCCACGAGGGAGTCAGTGTACAAGAAGAGGACAACCATTTTCATTACATGAAATATAACATGTAACGCCACATTCATTCAATTGATATATGAAACCACTTTGAAAAAGACTGTTTTCACTTCAGTTAATAACAACAGACCTGCAGGGCTAGGCTCAATCCGCTGTTGGCCTCTTGATCAAAATACAGCAACTGCACAAGCAGATGCACATGTTAGTTTACCAATACTTGGGGCATTTCAGTATCAGTTTGACAGGAAAGACTTCGTCGAGCCAACCTTGAATTTGCTTTTGCTAGATGATTCTACTCTGCAGACCAGACCAGCACTTACTTCCTCCTCTGTTATTGTGACAGCATAAAAGTGTGCACATTGCTTTTCAACCTATAAGAACCATGGCACATATGAGAGTTATATGGAGATAGACACTCATTACACACACAAATGATATCATAATCAGGCATCGGCTAACAGAGCACACCTTTTTAGACACAGCTTGTCCAAGTACAAGAGGATCAACTGAAACTCTGCCATTAAGAGCCTCCTCCAAAATAGTTGCAGATACAGATGTTTTTATTGGCACACCAAGTTTGCTATTTCATTGGAAGTTCCAGAACATAAATCAGCTTGCATTTAATAAATTTGCATCCAGCTATATAAAAGGGACTTAGAAAACGAGCAGAAGTCCACGTCAAGAAAAACAAACCTAAACAAAGCTGCAAACACAGTATTCACAGCTCCTAAACTTGAGAGATCTAGCTCCAGCTCTTGGCTTTCTGCTTCAACAGCCTGTGAAAAAAAGAAGCTCTTTGCGATAAGCAAAGTCTGAAAGTTGATGCTGGCACAGCATTAGCTGCTAGAAGAATATAGCAGTATTACTAGAGACGAGAATCCAAGAAAATCTTGCGTTCAAGCCTTAAGCAGCATCTTAACCTTAATTAATATTATGATAACTACAATTACACAGAACACAAACAAGATAACTCTTGCATCAGGTAAAAGTTCAGAGTAAAATCTCTAATCTCACCTCAAAACCTGCTGAATCATACTGGCGGCGTTTCTCCGGATCAGATAAGATGTTGTATGAAAACGTGACTTCCTTAAACATATCAGCTGCAATCGGGTCATTGGCAGTCTTATCAGGATGGTACCTGTCACACCAAATATAAGTTTAGGAACCGCACAGAGATATCAGGACGAGCGAGTAACTAAATGCTTGTGCAGAGAGAATTAGCCTAGGCCAAAACCATCACACTCCCTTGTGCTAATCCAGTTAAATCCAAATTCAAGAGTCATCCCTGTAACCTAAATCGATTCAATTCAAGGTTCTTCTTTCTTCTCTATTAACCTAAACCCTAGATTAATCCCAGCTTTACGAATTTACGAGTTTCCAAATGTTCAAAAACTAAAGAAGCACCCCACAAGAAACCAAATCGGAAAAAACTTACTTGAGAGCCAATTTGCGATAAGAGCTCTTAATTTCTTGATCAGTAGAGTTCCTTAAGACTCCTAAAACCTCGTAAGGGTCTCGACGGAGCTGCTTATCAGCATCCTTCTTCTCCGACTTGGATCTATGACCTGGCATTTCTCCCCCCTCTTCACAACCAACATACAACAAAAGAATCCTCACCAGAAACCCTAAGAATCTCAATCCCACTTCAAAAAAAAAAAAATCTCGATTTATTCCTTCATTTCTCCAATTCTCTCACCGGAAAATTCAAATTGACGGCGGAAGAGAGCTAAAGAGAACGAGACCTCTCTCTCTCTCTATCTATCTATCTCTGATTCTTTGAGAGAGAGATAAGACTGAACTGTCAAAGGAGAAATCGGAGGAGAGGAAGGTGAGAGAAATAGTTCGAGAGAGAGAGAGAAGAAGAAGAAAATTTTAAAACTAAGGATATATTTCCCACTACAGTGCGCTGGTTCGTTCGGCGCGTGATATCGGCGCGTGAAAAGATATAGTTTTCAGAGGACCGCAGGTTGTTTCTTGTTTCGGCATCTTTAACGTTTTATAGGGAGGCGCGTAGTATTCACGCTTAGCAAGACAACAGTAGGTTAATTCCAGATTTATACACTAATTAATTCATTAAAAAACAATTTAACATTAATGTAATCCAACTCATATGAGTTATTTATGACCTTTATTTTTTTAATCATTTATCTAAATGTATGGTTTTCTGTTTGGATAGGTTTAGTTACAATTACAACTTTACATTATGATTTTTCAACAATATCTGATAACCGACTTATATGAGTGGTTTAATTTTTTAACCATAAGAATTTTATATCTTTGATATTATTATAACATACACAAAGATACAAGAATAGCTAAGATTTTTGTCTAAAAAATGGATGTGACCTATATGGGAATGCTTTTCAAATATAATTACCCTTATATGGTAAAAAAGCAAAAAATATTTTACTATATAGGTAAAGTTGAATAGTAGTAAACAGTGTTGTTGACTATTGAAGTCTACAAATAATATAATTAATTATTCTTTATATAAATAAAACAGCATAATTCAATTTAATTAGCTATTATTAACGTCAAAAATTGTATTAAGTTTTTATTTTATTTTATGTCCTATTATCACAAAAAGACCTGTGATGCTGGCTTGCATCAGTGTACAACTTTTTGAAGAATATTTTACCAAATATATTCAAAAAAATGGTCCACACAATATGAGAGATTTATTAATTGAAAATATATATAGGACGATGTCGACGAGGACACTTCAACACAATCAGAGGCTCATCATCATGTGTGGGTTCGTTTTCTAATAAAACCTTGCCAAATCTTTTGTTGGGCTTTATCGAGGATCATTTTAAAACTAGTTAGTGTGTATATTATATTTTTGATTAGTTTGTTGTATAAACTAAGTATAAAAACAATACAATACTAATGTCTAAAAAAAATACTTAACCGTCTTTGATTTTTGCAGATAGAAAAAAATACATTGGAGAAAGAGATATTTGCAGTTTTCAAAATGTTACTTTCACTTCACGAGATCGACACGTATTATTACATTATAATTAAAATGATCACCAGATTCCTACTACGAAAATGATTGGAACTAGACCCCTTTACCGCTTTACGATCACAACAAAACGTCATTATGCTTAGGATTGTTGCCTTGTTGATGGATTTGTTGTATCATCGTACTAAAATGATCTATAAATTATGGGCCTTACAACTGAAAGCCCAATAACTGTATTGTTACAGTTTTAGTAAATTGTACATGTAGGTACTAGGTAGGCACAGAGTATTTATATTTCAATGTAGAACTAGAATATCTCATATCAGCACAAAAAAAAATTGATATCATTCAATGTAATATTCAATTATCTGCACGTAAAGTATGGAAGTTTTTGTTTCCCCCATACTTCACGTGTATGATGCGATATACATTTCTATCATTATACTATAACACATAAATCTAGTCATAGTGGAAGACAAAATTACGTGATTCGTTACTAAAAAGTTCCATGCTTCTAAATTTAACCAATTTTATTTATCTTGCCGATTGTCACATACAAAAATTCCATATTGATAACTTGTACGGTTCTACCAAAAATAAATCACACCACCAGACCACATGGTCTTGATGCTCAACTTCGACGTTGTCGAAACATGCAAGTTTATAATTGAGATTTTGGCCAATGTCATTTTTCTTTAAAAACTTGTCAATGCCAGTTTCAGTTGAGTTTGTGAGAAATGCCATTTTTTGGGTTTGAGAGAAGTGATTAAAAACTAATTTGCCCTTGGCTTAATAGAGGGGAAACGTTTGCGGACAGTTCAAACGAAAGGCTCACATTAATGGCGATTGGACATGAATTAATGGAAGTGAATCTATGGTGCATAGGATGCTTCATAGGTTTAAGAAAAAGATAATGGTAGTTAAGAAAGAGATAATGTTCTGGCATTTAATCTGGACACCTGCAAATTCTCTTGTTTGTTGTCAAAGAAGGCTTTTTGGTCCGGGAACATTGTCTGTTGGAGATGGCTTTGTGATTGTCTATCAGAATTAAAATGTTTATCGGCATTAGATTTTCGGAATTCAAATGTCTATCGGCATTAGAATGTAGATGGACAAGTCTCATTTAAGAGATGACAATGCAGTAGACCAAAAAATATTGCATTAGTAGTACATTTATATTAAAGATAGACAAAAACGACAAGAATACATGTCCATCGATTAGGATAGAGATAGAAGAAAAGAAAGAGTAGACAAAAACTTATGAGTAACAATTTCCACCGCATGGGACAGAGTACGCGGGGAGGTAAACAAAAACAACAGAAAGACATGTCCATCAGCATTAGAATGTCTATCGCCAATAGATTGTGTATGAACAAGTTTCAATAAATTGGCTATGGTCATATTGTAATAGAGAGATGACAATAAGGTAGACAAAAAAACATTGCATTAGTTTTACAGCCATATTAAAGGTAGACACAAACAACATGAATACATGTCCATCTGACTAGGATAGTGGTAGAAGAAACGGTAGACAAAAACAGCAGATATACAATTTCTACCGCATAGGACAAACATTAAGTGTTGTTTGTACAAAAATGGACTAATAATTATCCAATAATTATTGTGTGACTTGCAAATGGTCCATCAGCGAGTGGACATCTACCTTGTCTGCATGATCTGGTCCACCATGGCCACATCATTGTCAGTGAGTACCCTAACAACATTACTACAGTAACAAGAAATGAATATGTTAGTTAATCGATAGACAAACGGGTTTTGAATAACAATTTCACAATCAACAATGGATGACCAAACAGATTTGAATATGTAAATGGGGACATGGTTGTGATGGACATGAATCATGCCTATTTAGTCTAGTGCACTTAAAACAAAGACATAAATAGGCATAAATGGGGGTGGACATACCTTGACTGTTGTAACTGGTCCACATGATGTATTATAGGTCATACGCTTTCGTGGTCAGCAGACCTGCATTAGGGACAAACATGTAAACAGTGGACACCTACTGCGTACGTTGAATGTTAAAACTGAGGAAACTACAGTTCGACAGACCTTGACTGTTGAAACTGGTCCTACGGAGGGAGAACATACCCAATTCAATCAACAAATGGTCCATCAGCGAATGGTCCATCAGCGAGTGGACATCTACCTTTGTTTCCCTAACTTAGAATCTCCGCATCTGACTCTACACTGAAACTAGGTTCCCCTATCTTGCCGACCGGGGCCGGTGGGCGGAAAAAACGGAGGATTTGGATGTAGAAGTGACTGCAAGAAGAAATTCATCATTACATCCAAAGACGTTGGACTGTTCAGGCGGATGTGCGGTGAAGAAGAAGAAACAAAAAAGAAGATGATGAGACAAGGGAGAGAAGAAGAAATGGAGTTTCTGAAAAGAAAAGAAGAAACAAAGAAGAAAAGATGATAAGACAAGAGAGAGAAGAAGAAACAAATATTTTTTCCCTTGTTTAAGCGTTGCGAACGATGGGAGAACGACAAAAGAATAATTTTTGGAACCCTCTGTGGCAGGTGGAAAAAGGATTTCACGAAAGTGGTATAGGAGAGAAAAATTGGTACTGTTCATGGCATAATTGACAATTTTCTCTTTATAATTTTCTGTCGTCATTCTTTGTTTAATTAGTACTTTAACTCTATATTTAAGAAGGAACAAACAGAAGTATTTTGATTTTGTAAAACAATACACATAAGTTCGTGTGCAGCCCGTAAAGGCCATTTCGAATAACATATAGCTAGCAACAATCAAAAACGAAAAAAAAAATCTCATATATTTGGATTTGTACTATAATAATATGGTATACGGAGGTGAACGAACTTGTAATATGTAATCTTCATATGAAAGTGTCCTCTAATAATACCGAGTGTGATAGGTTTGTGACCAACCCTAGCTAGCTCTATTAATTATTATTGTATAACACATTCGTAAATAAATATATAGACTAATTCAGAGAGATTAACCAATGGTCACGACATAGATTGTAATTTGTAAATAAGTAATTAAATAGATGAGACCCTTAAGTTCCAAACCTTAACAGAAAGATCAAGACTCCCACTAAAAACCATACAAGTATAATCGGAATTAGAATCAGAATCAGAAACTGCGACGGCCAAACACTTAACGGGCTTGGTATGTCCTTCCAAAACCGCCAAACAAGTATAACCCTCTTTCTCCATTAATCCTCTCTTCCATACCCTCAAGCTCTTATCCGCTGATCCACTCAACACCAAATCAGACACAACCGCTAAACACATAATCGCCTTAGTGTGGCCCCTTAAAGCTCCCACCACAGACATATGTAGTAATTCACCATCAACACCATCATCTTCTTTGCTTAATCTCTCCCACACAAGAATCGATCTATCACACGCTCCTGAGTAAAGAACCTTCCCATCTTCACTCACCGCCAATGCATTCACCGCCGAGAGATGTTTAGTCAGAGTAGCGACGAGATAGTGTTTCTTGTCTTTCTTGTTCCACACTTTGATCTTCTTATCTGCCGAGCCCGTGTAGACAAACCCGTCAGGAGACACCACGATGGCGTTGATGGCATCGTCGTGAGCCTTTTCGATAGACTCTAAGCATTTGAAATCGGATGTTCTCCATATCTTGAAACTTCGGTCCCACGAACCAGAGTAAAGCATAGTGCCGTCTTGTGATAAGGCGAGAGATGACACGGCGTCTACGTGGTGAACCCACGTGCACTTCTTGTGCCGTCGGACTTCCACGTAGCTTTTGCTACTGAAGAGATTCTTGAAACGGTCGTTCATCGTCGGAAGAGTCGCCACGCACTTGTACCTCTGATCACTGCGACTACTGCTCTCGTCGATGATCCTCCAAACACGAATCTTGTGATCCTGATGAGCGCTTATTAGCTTGTCTCCCAGAATCACCAGCGATTTAACCCCTCCGTTTCCTGTAGAAACTATGTTACGGTCATCGCCGGTGGAATATTCCGGCGAGAAAGGAGGTTTACGGGGCCATACACGTATCTCGCTGTTGGAAGAGCCTGTGTAGAGTAATTTATCGGATACGGCGAGAGAAGAGACGTACGAGGAGTGACCTTTGAGAGTGGCTAAGCACTGGTGATAGACGCTCGAGCTCTGCGGCTGGAAAGACAGCGAAGGAACCAATGGGAGACTTGGCTGAGACAACAAAGATGATGATGACGTGGATGATTCTGATTGGTGATGAGTAGATTTCGTTTGACATTCTGATCTGTATTTATTACAAGGCAGGGGACAAGAGCATGGGAGCAAACCCATTGTTCTTACTTCTTGAGCGAGCTAGAGAGAGAGATTTTATTTGTTTGTTCTGGTGTTGTCGGGAATACTCGTGGATATGCTTTGCTTTATACAATGAGTCGTATCCCTAGCATAGGTAGGGAGGATTTGGGGAGTTTATTATAATTAAGCTATTTGGTTTAGCCATAAACATTTATAAAAAAAAAGATGGGCGTTAATGGAGAAAGGTGAAAGATAATTAAAAGAAAAGGTTGAGGGTAGTGTACGGTGGGGGGGACTAATTGATCCCATGTGTCGTTAGTGTGATAGTGTGATGATGTGTTTATATTAAATTAACATATCTTTGTGTTCCTAACTTACCTTTTTGTGATTATTGTATTTCCCTTATAATATCTGTTTTGATTTCGACATAGTAGTAGTATTAAATTGTATTTCTTGAGTTGAGGAGAGACCAAACCCGATGCTTCTAAAGTTATTATGATAAAATTCCTTCACCATGGTCAAATTGTCATCATTATTTGTAGTTATAATGGTCCCCCATCGATAGTTGCTAACTTCCTATCAATTTAAAGATCAAAAGTTTAAATAAAAGTTTCAACTTTACTGTAGAAAAAACAATAGTTATATGAACTATTGAGTTATTTCGTATTTTAAAAAGTGTTCTATGTTCAAAAATAGAAACTATGCATGAATGAAGAACAAATCTATGAAGGAGAAGATACAAAATATACAGAAAGAATATAAATCGTGTCATAATCTGACTATTTTATCTACACTAAATACAAAAACAATCCAACGGTCGACAGAAGTAGACTAGTCAAAACCAATCTAGAACCGTTGATTCTACTAGCAGCACCGGATTCGCCAGTGTCTCGCTGTTGAGTGGACGGTGGTGGAACAATAGAACCGTTGAGGTTAGGATTCTCACCGTACAAATACTGGACCCCTTCCACGTCATTGGTCGTTAATTCTACTTTACGCATCCCCGTCGTGATGGTTGGGTACATGATGGAACCTTCGACCGAGGAATGGCCTAACCCTAGAAGATGTCCGATCTCGTGAACAGCCACCGATTCAAGATCAATAGCCTCAGTCACGGAGAGAACACCGTCTCCGCCTTCACCGGAGATGATCCAGTTCTCTTCTGCGTCGAGGTGAAAGTGTCCGGTAGGGGGCGAGAACGCGTGAGCCAACGTTCTCAATGGGCCGTCGAACGGTTCTCCGTCACCGTGTTCGCCGGAGTAGAACCCGATGAAGATGTCGGAGGTTCTGAAACTCTCCACGTGGGTGAACGTAAGGGGAGTTACCTCTGCCCATCGAGCGAACGCGCGTGAGAACACGGTCTTGACCTCTTCGGTCAACTTGTTTCGCGGATCGAACGCGTAGGTTAGATCACGGCGATTTCTCGGCCACCGTGGCTCTCCGGGGAAAAGAGAGTAGCGTTTGACGGCGTGGAAACGTTGACTCCGCCCGGAGAAGGAGACCTCGTAGGTTCTTCTACCGCTATGCATAGTTGATGTGCCGTTGACTACGTCGGGGTTACCGCAACGTGGGATCATGACGTGTTTGAGAGTGAGCTCGTCGAGTACACCGGTGACGTTTAGCCGGAAGTTTCTCTGGTACATCTCGACAGCGTTCTTGAGGATATCGTCGAAGTCGTCTGTGAAGTTTCCGGAGAGAGTTTCGGGGATGTAGCCAAAATGTTGGAAGTACTGTTTAAGCTTGTAGAGACCATCGTATGTCTCGCCGACATGACATCCGGTGAAATTCAAGAAAGAGTTCCAGAGGTTTCCGGTGGCGTTACGAATTAGCTCCAGCGGAATGGCTGAGGAGTTGGGATAGAAACCGGCGGAGACTGGAGAATGAACGAAGAACAACAAGAAAAACCCGAAAACACAAATCCTCATCATGGTCGTGGGTTTTGGATTATAGCAACCAAACACAAAAAGATTAAAACTTTGTAATGAAGAGGTAATTATCATTTTAAGTCTTTCAAAACCTGATGCACTAGTTGTAACAAAGTATTTCTTTTGAATATAATTTAACATTAAATTCAAAAAAAAAAAAAAAATATTGAGATTTATAATTAAGAGAGTTAGCGAGAGGACATAGATAATGCAAAAACAAGTATAGAGTCGTTGAAGCTAGTTTGAATTTTCATTGTTGAAAAAAGCTGAAATTATTCAAAGGAAACTTCCTCCGTCCTCGGCATTTTTCAAAGGTCTTCGTGAGGAAACAAGACTAAAGATGCTTCTGCGGTTCCGCCAATAAATAGTGTCCTTTTCTTGATAATAACATTTGCTTGGTGCATGAATTAGGCTCCGGTTAAGTCTTGGTCTAGAAATTGAGATTGACCGATGGTAGAGGACTGGTTAAATTCAAAGTTTTTAAAAGAAACATGAAAATAAAAATGGTTGAAGGCGGCAGAATCAACTAAATTGGTTGAAGTTTCGAATAGTATTTTTTTTTTTTCTCAAAATTTAATTATAACTTTTCCTAAAGGTATACTATTTGTTATTATTGGTCGAAAAAATAAACTACATCCTCAACCCTACACGAGTAAATGACATGACTTGTTTGTTAGGCCATCTAATTTATCTTCCTAATGGGTTAACGTGTACAAGTTCGAAGCCCGTTTCCATCGGCTCTTCTAGATAAACAAAACCGTAGGGCAGCTTAGATTTCATTTGTTTGGGCTGTAAATCGTGTTGGTGTACATTAATTTCGGCAGTCATGATAACAGAATTTAATTTACATTTTTTTTGTGTGGTTTTGGGTTAATATATCACCACAAAAAGAAGTTTGCTTTACAGACGATTAGTTTTTGACTTATATATGAATCATGAGGCTGCGGCTTACCCAAAAAAAAGAAGCTTATACAGCCTACAACCGTTGTGGTAGCGTTCGATCCGTAGACCATCCAAGGGAGGCATAAGGAAGAGTTTAGACTTTGCTCAGAATAAAATTTAAAGCGTAAGAAAACCACACTATTGATGAAAAAGAGAAGTTGGGTTTGATTATATTTTTGGAACATTATTTTAGAAATGGATTTTTGGGAAGATATTTGCTAGACAATGATGAAAATTTCAGACCCAACATTTACGATGGCTTCACTTGTGTAAACATGAGCATCCACTTGACCGAGTAAACAAAAACATGGCGACAGGAGACCAATAAGAACTCAGAATCCACTAGTGACTAAGTAATTAAGTCTTCCGTAGCTTCAAACTCTATATATCTCTTTTAATTATCTCGACCAATTTTTTTTTCTTTTTCTTTTCTCCTTGATTATTCTCGACCATAGCTTTGATTTTATCTCTCATTTCAACAACCAATGGATTTAAAGGTTTATGTTTGAGTATATATATACTTCTAAATACATGATATCATTTTAAAAAACGGGTGGTTCAGGTAGATGACTATATTCGAGGCCAAAATTTGCAAAAGAACAAGTATGGTGGCAAAATTGTGAATAAATAGTAGAGTTTTCGTGATTTATATATGTACAATATGGATTAATCGGATAAAACAAAGCTTTGTTTGTTAAAACTTAAAACTAAGCACACAGATTTCGTTATATTTCTAAAAACATGCGTGATAATTATATACCGGTTTCATGTAAACCCTAGAGTGTATACCATACGTTACCAGAGAAATGTAAACTGACATCAACTAGTTAATTATTACAATTATATTTTACTTACGTTCGAATAATTCCAAAATTGAGCACTCTCTTTCAAGTTCACTAAACTGTAAAGAAAAGAAACTAAATGATCAAATTCCAGTGACTAATTAGTACGTACGAAATGTTTGCAGACGGTAGAGTTATATCAAAATTATCTCTCTATGAATTAACTAAATTTTAAATGTTGAAACAGATCCAATAAGAAATCTTAAAATGTTACACTTTTGTAGTATGGAAGTTTGATACTTCTTCGACATTTTTCCCATAATAATACTTTTTTTTTTCTCAATCATTTCTTGCTTTTACATTTTTGTATTCAGGATTCCGCTTCAGCTACGAAACAATGTCGTTTTTTGTAGAGAGTGAACTCATCAACTTGAACTCTTTAGGAAGGCTTGACTAGTAGCCGACGACCCACGCAAACTAAGTCGTCTCTAGCTTCAATTCTTTCTCCTCTCTACTCTATATAGTCACGATCATCATAATTACGATGTCGTAGTCTATTATTGTCTTTTCCATCATTTTCTTTCTTCTGCTTCTCATATTTTCGATCCTTATAGATGACATAGTACTTCCCATTGACTCAGTTAGTCTTCTACGTACATTTCTTACATATATTTCCCAATACTCTCCGTAAAGTCGAAGCTAAACTTTTCAAATTACTAACTTGAAAAGAATCAAGTCTTATTCTGGCTGAACCCAAAAACCTTAAAAAATATATGCGAGTTGCTCATAATAAGAAGGTACATGTTTGTCGTGGATCATATATATCACATAAAAATCCACCTCGATGATGCATGTTTTAAATACGTTAGAAGAAAAATACGATCAGCTGCTATGTGAAAAGAGTCTATTATATGTCTTGTTATCAATGCAAATGCTTTCAGTAGTTCCGTAAGGCAATTTAAGCTCGTCGTTGGTTACAACATCGACGTATATTCTGCTTCGGCGGAGAATTTGAAGAAGGTGGATTGTTTTTTTTTGTTTTTTAAGAGACGAGGATATCACCAAAGAGGACCACACATGGGTCGCATACTGTTGTCTGTTGACTACTCACGTACGTTACAAACTCCGAAAGAAAATATGTTGTATGCTATGTTGTTATGTTATTTCCATGTTTTCACTACAAGACGTGAAAATAGACATAAATTAAGTAATATTAAATAATAAACTAAAAGATGTCCACGTGAAAGTGGAATAATTGGCTAGAAAGAAAAAGAAAAAACTAAAACACTACAAGCGAATAGTCTTCGCGAAGACCTTTAAAACCCGAAAGAGAAGTCGTCCATGGCTTTCAAGTCTCTGTCTTATCTCTCCTTTGCTAATGAAGCAAAGAATTTTGGTAAGATCTATAAAAATACCAATCTGGTTAAGAAATTAATTAGATGTTTACGTTCTAAGTATGCAGCTCATAAAGTAGTTATGAGGGTATCTGGCAACACGGATACCTTGAAGTTTGAGGATCTCGTTGGTATGCTAAAATCATAGGAGATGGAAGTTGCTGAAGAACTGAGAATTCATGGTAAAGAAATTGCATTCAAGGCAGATGACAAGAGTGATTAGTTGCAAGAGATAAAAGATAACATGTCCTTGATGGCAAGAAACTTTGGAAAAGCTCTCAAACGTGTTGAAAAAGGACATGGACGAGGGTTAGCTCGTTGGAATCAAAGTGCTACAGAGAGGTCTTGTTCTAGGCCAAATATATCTGAGAAAGAAAAAGCTGATCAGAGAAAAGAGATTCAATGTCTTGAATGTGGTGGTTTTGGTCATTACAAACTTGAGTGTCCAATGTTTAAGCGCAAGGAGATGAAGTGCTTTGAATGTAAAGGGATTGGACTTTTAAAATCTGAATGTCCAAACATGGTGAAAAGAAATAATAAGGCATATGTTAGCTTTAGTGATTCAGAATCAGAGAGTGATGGGGATGAAAAAGGAGGAGGAATGCTGAATCTTTTTGCATATAGTGCTAAGAGTGATGACATAGCTGATGAAAGCTCAGATGATGATGGTGAAGAGTCGATTTCAAAAGAGAGCTACTGTGTTTTGTATGACAATTGGGTTTAGTTGTGTAATGAAAAGTTGTTTCATGTCAAGGAAAAACTGAAATTGGAAGCCAAAGTCAATATGTTAGAAGAAAGGAAGCCTGAAGTATTGATTGGTGAGGAACTTCCTCCTGCTGAAAAGGAGTTGTTTGAGAAGAAGCTGAGAAATCTGCAAGATTTGTATGGTTTGGAGAAGGAAAGATCGACAAGCTTAGAAAGAGAGTTGAATGAGAATCACAAGAAGATCAGAATGTTTAACAATGGTGGAAAAAAACTGGATGAGATTTTGTCAATGGAAATTGTAGGGTCTCAGCATAGAGGTCTAGGTTACCATAAGGAGGAGACAGTTGAGCTGTTGTCTAGTGATAAATCAATGAGTTTTGTTAAGAGCAATGAAAATCGTGAAATGGAGTCAAGTATTCTGGAAAAAGGTGTACAACAGAAGGTCCCTGTAGTACCAACCAGGAACACACAACATCAACCTAAGCGAAGAGGTTGGACTAAATCCAAGCGAGGACGTAGGATCTATGAGTGTTTTCACTATGGTAAAACTGGGCATGTCATATCTTTTTGTTATAAGTTTAAGAACAAGATTAGAGAACTTTGGATGGCTAGGAAATGTTTTATAGACCATCTCACTGTTGCAAAGTTTGGGTTGCTAAAAAGGATCTTTACAGTAAGGTTTCTGAACCTAATGAAAGACAATATAACAAGTAATCCAGGAAATTGAGGAAATCAACCTATGTTGCAATTTCTCGAAGATAATTAATGAAGACAATGTTGGGGTTGAACCTGAGGTTCTACAGAAGCGTGTTGCAGAAGAACTTGTACAAGAAAAAGTCACAACTGAATCAACCGGATCCAATAGTGCTGATTGGAATGATGAATCGCCAGGAGTCTTAGCAATATCTAAACAGTTTCAAGGTCACAAGAATCACTATGCTGCAGTTGCAGTTGTTGAGCAAACCTCTCATCATGTTGAAATGAATTTTCAAGAATTGTTGCAACATTGTTGTGTTTCAAAGGTTGAGCATAAGGATATTATAACAGCTCTTGAGGATTATTTTTGGTACAAGGCATGATAGGAAGCTTGTTGTGTCTCCCTGCTTATATGTCTTCATCCTTGTTTTTATCAGAATGTGCACTCACGCTGGGGGAGAGTATGCATATTGGTGATGTTGTAGCTGAATGTGGCTAAGGGGATGTTTTTGGAAGATTCTGGTAGTATTCAAATCTGGAGCTTGAGTTGTCACATTCAAATAAAATGGGGGAGATTGAAAGCATGAAGCTTGAGTTGACACATTCAGATAAAAAGAGGGAGAATGAAAGCATGAAGACATTTGGTGGAACAAGGTTAGTATGTAAGACACTGGAAGAAGTTGTGCCCAGGAAATAATGAACCTGATGTTGAATGATGTGGCAAATTATAATTGGAATATTGGAGTTTCCTTTATTGATTAGCAAGATATCATCGGATCAAATAAAGAAGATTTGGGGTTATCTTAAATTAGGAAAGTAGGTTAGCCGACGTGATATGTTAGCTATCTATATATATTGGTATTGAGGCTTAAAGTTTTTCTTCAGCCGTATAGAAAAAGTAGGAGCCAAGCGAATAAGCTTTTAGGGTTCTTAACAAGTTTTGATTAGATTAAGTATTGGTCAGTGACAAGTCGTGTTGACTGTGTGTAAATCTGATTAAACATTTCTTGTAAGATTGTTTAAGTGATTCTTAATAAGAAAAGAGGTTCTTTTGAATATTGGCTGCATCTTCGTTTTTACAGACTTTTCGGTATAGTTTTTTTTTTCACTTTCATTTCATATTGAAATTTCGATTTTTTGATGAGCAAATAATAAAACAGTTTAGCTGTACCACATTCCAACTTGGTTCTCAATTCGGTTTATACGGATTGAATAGACAAATCATCACCAAAATTACCAAACCTCCGCACTCTAATAAAAATGTGTAATGCGTTTGGGTGTGGTGCAGGTGCAAAAAAGACAAACCATCCAGATCAAGTGATGATGATCCGAAGTATTCCACGGATTTCAATTCCGTGACGGTTTTTAGCGAGTTCGTGCCAAACCTACTCCCAATGCAAGCGATCATACTTACCTCCACGACCTCCTCCGTGCAGTCCCTACACCCGATGTAAGCGTCCTCCGCTTCCAAGCTCTCCCAAAAGCACAAACAGACTTGGTCACTGATCTCATTGATCTCACTATATGCAAGTTTTTTACATTGTGGTTTGGTTTGCGATTTCTGTTCTTCATCCATATGCATGTGTTATTTGTCATAATTTACAAATTTATCTAATGCAAAAATATATACATATAAATATATCAACTGGGCTACTAGAAGTTCCGTTAGTTGGTTAATCATTTTAAAAGGACTGAGATTCTCTGTCATTTAACTGGTAAAAGACAAGACTTTCCTTGCGTTTGTGACAATATTGGTGGCGAGAAAGTTCATCTTCCATTAATCTTTACAAACATATATATATACAACTCTAGAAGTTTTAAGAGAATATTCTGAAGTTGATGATCAAGATATAAAATAAGGCAATATAACATAGTTCTAGTGATCTATACAATATTCTCTAATACTCCCCTTTTAAGTCGGTGCATGAAGGTTTCGAATGCCCAACTTGCAAAGAAAATAAGTAAACTCTGGAATTTCAAGGGACGTTGTGAAAATGTCAGCAAGCTGATTGATAGTATGGATTTTGAAAATTGCAATAAGTCCCACCTTGATTGCATCTCTGACAAAGTGACAATCCGCTTCAATGTGTTTAGTACGCTCATGAAAAACTGGGTTGATAGCAATATCAAATGCTGCTTGATTATTACAGAAAAGTGGTATAGGATCAACTTGTTGAATACCAAATTAATATATATATTTGACGGAGATAAAAAAAAATCAACTGCATCAAATATAATTAGAAAAATAATAAGGGAAAGTAATGGAAAAATGAAAAAAAGAAATACAAAGTTGCCCCACATATTATAACATGCAAACTCTTTTGACTGAGTAAACTAGGCCTGCGAATCCGAACCGAACCGATTTGTCCGAACTGACCCGAACCAAAATTTGGACAAATCGGTTTGGTTATATATCTGGTTGTTATCCGATCGGAAAGAGTAAAAATTTGTTTCGGTTTTATATTTGGTTCGGTTTGGAGAGGGTAAACCGACGGGTAACCGAAATTAACCCTACCTATATAAGCTTATAAACCGGTTTAATTAGTTCTAACCTAATCGAAAAACCTAAAGAACTTTTGCTTTCGACGGCTGCGACTGCGAGTGCGAGAGAGAGAGTTCAAATCGATTTCCTCTTTGATTCTTGCGTTTAAACTCAGATAATCCTTGTTCTTAATCTACAAGGTAAGTTCTTCTCTGTGAATTTTCTCCAAGTTCTTCTCTATTAAGCTTCTCCAAGTTCTTTGACGTTTTGTTGTTAATTACTTGGCTATAGTGTGTTTAGGAATCATAATCTAGGTCTTTAAAATTGCGAGACTAGTGTTTTAAAGCATCGTTTATGAGATATAATTTGCTGTCCGTCTATGATTCATAGTCATAGTTCATAGTTATCTTAGTAGTCGAATTGTATTCTTAATCGACATAAATGGACTGTGGTTGTTTGTCTTCTTCGTTTGTGTAGTTCAAACTTGTTGGATGTGTTTGTCTAATTGTGTTTTCTTTGAACAGGTCTGTGATATCTCACGATTCTGGTGAACACAACAACGAACCGTTTCTGCCTGGTGAGGTTGATGGAGAAGATGCTCCGTCAGGTGCTTCCGTTCGAGGGAAAAGAAGAAGAACTCAGCGAGACACTTGTCCTCTTCTGTCCCAACCGAGGAAAAAGCTAGGCCATAGATCTCCGGTGTGGGAGAATTTCATTCAACAAGTGCATGAGCATGCACTTGCTAGCTGTCGTTACTGTGGTTAAGAGATCGGTTGTGACACAGTGATACATGGAACAAGTGCCATGAATAATCACATTAAAAGGTGTAAGTTGTTCAAGATGCACGAAGATAGTGGTACTTAGAATGTATTAGCTGGTGATAGCAGTGGTGTGATGACAGCAATCAAGTATGGTCAGGGTTTGTTTCGAAGGTCTGTCAACGAAATGATTGTGCTTAGTGAGCTTCTGTTTGCATTTGTGGAGTCGGAGGGGTTTAGGAGACTTTGCAGCAACGGTCTTCCAATGTACAAGGTCCACTACAGGAAGACAACAACTTCAGATATTTATGGTATGGATTTGAAAGAGAAAGCAGCTTTGAAGGAACTGTTTGCTAAGGAAAACCAGAGAGTATCTATGACGACAGATATCTGGGTAGCTCCCACTACTTCTTGTATCTACATGTTCATAACCGCACACTGGATTGATAGAGAATGGAATTTACAGAAGAGGATCATTAGTTTTAAGCCTGTCACAGATCACAAAGGTGATACGATTGCTGAGCACTTGATTTGCTGTCTAGAAGAATGGGGAATCGAGAAGGTATTCACAGTAACTGTGGATAATGCTAAGGCGAATGACAAGGCTCTAAGTGTATTCTGAGGCGCTCTGATGATGAAAGGACCTGATGCCTTAGTTATCAATGGAGAGTATCTTCATATGCGGTGTTGTGCTCACATCTTAAACTTGATTGTGAGGGATGACTTATCTAAGGCAAAAACGAGTATATTGTCTATCAGAAATGCCATTAAGTATGTGAGATCATCTAGAGACAGGCTGAAATCGTTTTTTCTGCGGGTTGAGACAGGGAATGTAAGTCGAGGAAGCTTATGTCTTGATGTTGCAACCAGGTGGAACTCGACTTATCTAATGCTCGCAGCCACAATTAAGTTTAGGGTTGCATTTGAAAAGATGCTGGCTGAAGACAATCTCTATAACGAGTACTTCATGGAGACTGAAGAGAATGCTGAAGAGAATTCTGAAGGGGATACGGGTGAGAATGGTCGAAAGTGTGTTGGTCCACCTACTTTTGCTGATTGGGAGCAGGTGCAGAGGTTAGTTAAATTTTTGAAGATCTTTTTCAATTGCACTTTGTCCTTCTCGGCTACAAAAACAGTGACCTCTCCTGTTTGTTACAATGAGCTGGTGATCATTAAGAGGAATCTGATCAACCTAAGCATTAATGGTGATTTGCTACTAAATACTGAAGCTATGATTATGAGGGCAAAGTTTGAAAAGTATTGGGATGGTCTCAACAACATGAATCTGCTTGTAATCATTGCTTCTGTATTTGATCCCAGAAACAAAATGTAGTATGCTGGTCTTTGCTTTGACAAGCTTTATGGCAAAGACAATGTGGAAAGTACTCATCTAAGATCGTCTATTAAGAGTGTGATGAAGCTGATGTATGGAGAGTATGTGGTGAAGCTGAGTGGACATGAGCCTGGAAACTCAACCAATGGTGGAACCATTACTGAACCTGGACTGACAACCAATGATCTGTTTGATTTGTCAGATGACGGTTGTTATGAGAGAATGGATATGTTGTACTCTGAGATGGTTGCTGAAACTTCAAATGAGGAATGTAGCAGTGAGCTTGATATTTACTTATTGGAGAGACCTGTGATAAGAACTCCAGCTGTTTTAGGAATGGACTTTGATATTTTATCTTGGTGTAGGCGTAACAGTTCAAAATTCCCAGTCTTATCCGAGGTAGCTAGAGATGTCCTCGCCATTCAAGTTTCATCAGTTGCTTCTGAATCTGCCTTCAGCACAAGTGGTCAGATTTTGGACCCTTATCGAAGCTCTATGTCACCACACATGGTTGAAACTTTAGTTTGCAATCAACAATGGCTGAGGAATACCATTTCTGCTGAGAAATTAGCCAGCTTAGTTCAGATGTTTGAGGAATTGCAGTTTCATGAGTCCTTAGGTAAGTCATTTCTCTTTTATTTAAGTTTTGTTGTGTTACTCTCTTTAAACCATTCACTAACTGACAATCATTTACATTGTGCAGCTTCACAGAGTGAGGGACACCCATCCGCACATCCATGATCGAGAGATGAACACAAGTAACTTAATTTACTACCTTACTTTCAGTTTTATTTACAAGGCATATGTATCATTTTTATTGACATAGTTTCTGGTTTTTATTTGCAACAGGAGACAACGAACTGAAGCAAATAATGATCTAAATTCTTAAGGCTTGTCTCCCTTTCTCTCTATATCTTTTGAAAAAACTAATATAACTATTAACTACCTATTTTTTGGCATGGAGTTTTGAATGACAATATACCAAATGCATCCTGGTAAGAGGAAAGGATCATTGGTATTTTGTCATTTATGATGATCTCTTCTAACTTATGGCTCCCCACATTATTTTTTGAACAACTGTGAATTGTCTCCCAAAGTCTCTTTACTTGAGCCGAGACAAGTAGGAATCCAACTGTAGGATTGCCTTCTGAACTTGTTGTTTTTTGTAAATTGTCTCCAATTGTCCTACGTATGTAACTAGGATTGACTAATGTTGTTGTTTTTTGTAAGCAAAACTTGTATGCTATGATGCTTAATGTCATGAATCTATATGCTAATGTTGGATCGTTCTGTTTTGTGTGTTTTGAGTTCATGGTATTTGTGTGTTTCTGTGTTGTGTGTTTTGAATCCACAGTAACCAAACACACCGAACCGAAATAACCAAACATGTAACCGACCCGAATCGAACTTGTATTCGGTTATATTCGGTAGAATTTTCAATTTCCGAATTAACCGAATAACCAAAAAACAGAACCGAATTAACCGAAGTCACAGCCCTAAAGTAAACGGTAGCTAGAAACCCACAAACTGAGCTCAAAGACAATCGTCCATAGCTTCAACTTATGTCTCATCTATGCTGTATAATGTATATATAATAAATGCTCGAATTAATCATACCTTCACAATTAAGATGGCGGTGTCTTTAATTTCTTCCATCATTTTCTTTCTTCTTTTCATCATACTCTCACTTTTTGTAAATGGAAACGTTTTTGCTGCCCGAAAGGAACATCCCAAACTCGGTGAGTCTTCTACCTAGCTATATATAGATTACTTTTTTTTTTTAAACTCATTTGCTATTTTATATTTTAAGTTACTTCAATATATATTATATAGCAGAGGCAAATTAATATTGAAAGTATTAAGACTATTTAGAGTGGTGTTGTTCACCCAGTTACTCACACAAGATTTTTTTATTATAAAATAATAAAATAATATAAAAAGGGGAAAGAAAAAGAGAGAACTGTTCTCGAAATTCCGAGAGAAAAAACGTTCCTCAACTCCCTATTACTTCCAAAATAAAATATATTTTTTTTTTTTTGAGAAACGAGAAGAGTTCTTCCGTTGTAAATAGTTATATTATGCCATGTGTAATGTGAAAGGCTTGACAATATATATGCCATGTGTAATGTGAAAGGTGGAGCGAAAGAAACAATGGCGATGAGGAGGAACTTGGAAGAAAATGGGCACCAAGGCTCGAAAATTGCAGCTCACGGGAGCACGTCTCGACATACTGGACAGAAAACAACTAATAACACGCCGTCCGAAATCCGTCCTAGTAGAGCGACGCCCCAGAGGAAAAAGTTTATGAGTATGGCTGACAAAGCCCTACAACCAGGAGCAGTTTGCAAGGAATATATATATAACCGATGTAAGCGTTCATCCTCAGCCCCATAACCTCCTCCGCCTCCAAGCCCAAAGGCACATATGGACTTGGTCACTTATCTCACTATATATAGGTCTATAGCTTCAAATGTGTCAATATATATAGACATACGCATAAGCACGTTTTTTCACGTTGTGGCTTGGCTTGCAGTTCTTCTTGTTATTCATAGGGATATATATATATATATCCATATATCTATACATGTATGTAGACATTTTCTGTTTAAAAAAAAAAAGGTGATCTCATATATAGCGACCATTAATCAATTAGGCATATGGCACCCCTGTTTTTTTTCTTCTACTAGATTTTGAATCCAGGCTACGCATGAATATATTTGATATATTTTGATGAAAACTATATATGAATGATGACAGTAGTAAAATAGTACTTTATAAAAAATTAAATTAGTATTAAAGAAAAAGTTAAATTTCAGATACATATTTTTTTTAAATATAAAAATCAGTTGTGTTATAAAATCAAATCTGGTAAAAAAAAATCATGAATGAAACTCGACATCCATGCGAGACGAATTAAACTGATGACCTCACATATCCTAAACCATTTCTTTGACCACCAGAAAAACGAAACAATTTTATCATCATGAATTTAACTCGTTTTCATATTAAATTGATCGCTACCACCTATGTTTTCGTATTTTTATTCAATATTTTCTTATTCTTCATATTATTTCTTGTCATTTCTATTGTCAAATTTTGTGGTAATCATCATCATTACTTTTACTGTCTAGTTCTTCGCTAGACTCTTTTTCTTCTTCATCCTCGTCAACTTCTTCACTTTCTTCCACTAAAACACATTTTTTTATACTACCACACAACTTGTTAATCCATCAAACTCCAAGAACAAAATCATTTCTTTTCTCATAAAAATTAAAAATAAGATAAAAAAATATAAAATTAATGAAAAAATATCAACTTATCTATAAAATCATACACAAAAATATGTTTTACAGCTCATAAGAAATAAAAAGCACAAACGTAAATAAATAAGATAATTTATGTTTTACATAAATATTTATAATATTTTAAACTTTTAAAAGGTTTCAAAATCTAAATTTTGAACCTTTTAAAAAGTTTCAATATTTATAATATTTTAAAATTTTAAAATTTTATAATAGGTCTAATTTATCCCACATCAGTCTAATTTTTGAAACTTTTTAAAGTTTTAATTTGATCAAATAAAAAAACCGGATCAAACCGAATATACTTTCAAACTTGGACGCCTGATAAATCAAGTTTTCCTGCTCATTCGTTGTTGGAAGCATTTTAATCTTATTTATACTGGTTCTGAACCATTGTCTAAAAATTTTATAGCCGATGTAGGATATTGTGCATATTTCTTTTATTTCCATAAATTTAAAATTTTCCTTTTTCTAAAAAAAATCTGGAAAATTGAAAAATGTTAATGAATGACATGTCAAATCCTGATTGGTTGTTTAAAATAATTCTTAATATTGAAAATTCTGAAAATTTTTAAAAATGTTAATTAGTGAAGTGTTTAATCACAATTGGAGGTTTAAAATCTTAGGTGGACGCCTTTAGGAGCTTATAGCTCATACTTTTTATTAGTATAGATTTTATGGAATTAAATAGTAAACCTTAAAAAAAAGTGTATGTCATATTTTACAATACATATTTATCCATAGCAAATATATATGATTATCGATCTATAGCTACATCAGTGAATTGAAACAATACGGAGAGAGTTATAATATTGATAGACATAGATAGAACAGTTAATTCGTAAACATGGGTCACAAATATTCAAAATAATAATAATGATAACAATAATGTCATCAAATTATTATTCCCCAATAAATCTTGGAAATAACGAGAACAACGTAAACATTTTTTATAAAGAAAATAGACATTACGTATTTTTCTTAGTACTATGATTTAAACTTTCTAACGTCTATGTATATTTTCCTATAAAAAAAAGAATTATCTATTTATATTTTTATTATTTATTACTCTGTATATAAAGTTTTTGGCATTCTGGTGTTTTTTAAAGTTTGATTACTTCCGCAACTTTCCTTCTGCTATGAAATGGAGTCAGACTCGGCGTCGGCGTTTGTTCACCAAAGTGTGGAGCTTCGTTAAAAAAATGATATATATATCTTTTTTTTAAAGCATGGCCCCTCCAAAAGGATATTTTTTTTCTTTCTTTTTTTGGTAAAAAGTTAAGTTTTATACCAATTTTTAATTTTGTGATAGCCGTTAGGTACGGAGAAAACAAAAAATAATAGAAAGATCTAAATTAATCTATGACTACAAGATCTACGAATATGAGAGAAAAACACAACTAGGAAAGCATCATCGAAACAACCAGTAAAGACTCGAAGAAGAAACACCAATTCTAAATCGCTAAGCTCGAACATTTTCGTGGTTGCCTCAACTCTAAAGAACTCGAGTCCTCATCATTGTTGCCACGAGTAACCTACCCGAAGCCAGCCTTCAAAACCTCGAGACAGAAGGGTGCCTACAGCTTCTACGAGGCCTCAAAAACCGCTAGAATGGACCTAAACGAGCACCTATGGGCATCCAGAGAAGTCGCCTCTGACCACCATTCCCGAGCTTGAGCTACAGGAACCATTTCCCACGGGATTGAAAAAGCCACCTAGATCTAACCGCTGCCTCTATTCAACCACATTGTCTCCACCAGAACGTAAAGCATTGCAAACGAAGCCGCATCAACACGAAGAAAACACCACACCAAAACCAAAATCCCACTCCAGCCGATGTAAAACAGCACCGGTGGACCACAAGCCGAGGAGGATCTTACCGGAATGAGCCAACAAGCCCAATGCCACACTGGAGAAGAACCAAGCAGCCACAAACCCAACGCCACAAACTCTGTCCTTTCCGCTCTAGAGACTGACAGACAGACAGTGCCAACTTATAGAATTTTCAACGTTCATTTGGTTCACTCCTTTTTCTATAGTGTGTTGGAGTCTTGGTCTTTTGTCTCTCTCTTTACAATTCTTAACGTACCTTATCAATTTGAAACTGGAATTTGTTTTACTTTTCCAGTTTAAAACTTTTTTTTTTCTTTTTCTTGTCAGTTCTTTTTCTTTTTTGGGTTTTGATGTTAGACTTTTTTAGTTTGTTACAACTTACAACTTTTACAAACGTTTATTGCTTACGATAATTTAGTGAATACTTCAATTTTACTGTAAAAACTATTTCTTTTACGACCAAAATTAGAATAAGAAAAGATGTAAAAGTTATCGTAAAAGATTTGACTTTATGGCGTACAAATTCAAGAACAATTTGGTTTAACATGCACGTGATTAGATATGTTATATGTGGAAAATACCAATAAATGAAAGATAGTATGTACATTTCAAAACTCGTAGAAAATTTTCACTCTAAATACTGATCTCTTTACTCAAATGAAAAGAAAAAAACACGGGTATAAAACTCTCAAGTCAAGTGTCAACTCCCTTATGATTCCCAAATTGGTTTATTTTAATTTTAATTTTAAAACGCGCTTTTAACTTAACTGAATTTGAATGAATGATTTCAAATTTTAAACGTCAAGTAGTTTTGGATCGAAAATTAAACTTTGTGTGGTTATGCGTTGAAAAAAAAATAGTTTTCTACAATTTCAAATATAAAAACTTCGTGTGGTTACGACCCTAAAATCGATGTGGTTGAAAAAATAAATCAAAATTTCATGTGCATAAGATCGATCACCCCAAAAGTAGTGTACAATTACAAAGCTGCCCAACGTAAATAATGGAATGAATCCACTGGACCGATTGTACGTACGGAAACATGGTGTGCGGAGACGGAGTCGAGACCACTAAAACCCAAAACCCCACAAAGAGAAACTAAGTCGTCTTTAGCTTCAGCTCTCTCTTTCTTATCCAGATCACTTTCTTCTGTTTTTTTTTTTTTTTTTTTTTTTT
>NC_025687.1:11189008-11251362 GCF_000633955.1 Camelina sativa
TTTTTTTTTTTTTTTTTTTTTTTTTTGTATGGCTTATAAGTACCTACCATATGTTTCAACTCTCTTATCTCGATCTCTACTCTATATAAATGCAATAACGTGAGCCACAGTGATTAAGCAGACATACGAAGAGTTGAATAGGTCAGATCCAGGCCCATGCTAAGAGTATATTAGGACGTTTGTGTTTAGGCATACGTAACAATAGATAGAGAATTAGTAAGATGGCATCTCAGACATTTATTTTCATGCTATTTCTTCTCCTCGTGTTTTCGCTTCATATGGACGAAGCTCTTGCTGCTCAAACTGAAATCCGCAAACTCAGTGAGATTTTTTTTTTTTTTTTGTATTTTAATCTTTCACGTTTTAATATTCATTTCATTATGTTGATAATATTGAATGATTTGATCCAGTTACATGTTTCACATAGTTTTCTTATTATGTATTTATTAAGAAATAATTTGAGTCTTCTTACATTTTTTAATCTATTAAAAATAAAAGTCATATTCATTCTACTAGTCATTCATTTCCCAGATAAACATACAAAATTGTCTTTATAATACTATAAGTTAAACCGATCCGATTTGGAGAATTCAGTTATTCACTATTTCTTCTTAGTTCAATATATCGATAAATTAAATAGTTATATATATCATTGATTTTACCAAATGGGTTGCTATTAACTGAAATGTATGAATTATATGGGTGGACCAGAAGAGACGATCAAGATGAGGAGAAATTTGGAAGGCAATGACCACAGAAGCTCCAAAATGAGGGTCGGACGGAGCATAACGAAACGTTGCCAGGGACAGAAAAGTTTGAAAAACATGGCGACCACTTATCGTCCTAATCATGGCCAGTTCAATCCTCTTCCAGTTCCAGGAGGATACTCGTCCTCCCTCTGTAAAAGCTGCACCTCGTTCTTCGCCTCCTGTTATACTGTTCGTTGCGTCATCATTAAACGCTGCCAAGGGTTCCACGGATCACCAATGAAGTGCACCAGTTTCGAAAAGTGTACACGCATATCTGGCCCTTGATCGGTTTACAACTTTAAATGCATCTGTATACATATCGTGATTGCTTTGGATTTTCTATTGGTCTTCGTAATTACATATGCATAGCATGTGTATGTTGCCATATATCGTTTATGTAGATGTTTATAGATATATCAGGTGCAAATTAAATTTAATACATGTATTATGTATATATGATATATTATTTGCTGAACATCTGTATATCTTAGCTTTATCATTTTTTATATGGATATATATCCTAGTATTATTTTCTGCCCAAGTAATGAATGGGTGAGTGGAACAACTTATATATATCTTCAGATCGTGGAGAGCGAATCCAATCAGAAGAGTTAAAACTCGTATAGATATTCAAAAGAAAAGCATAAAGGCATGATCCCAAAATTTTGTCAACAATGCAATTCCATATCATGTCAAAACGTGTTACCACATTTTTGGCGCCATAATTCAGGTTATTCTGGTGCTAAAATTTAACAACACATAAGTTTTTTTTTTTTTTTGAACAAAGTAACAACACATGATGTAGGCATCAAATTTATCAAAACATGATTCCGTATGTTACATTGGGATAGAAACAAACAATCAATAAACACGTAGAGAGAAAATTGGTATAGCAAACGTTATTTATTGATATATTAATATATGTACTGATACATGGAAGAATATAACTTTATCTGTTTAGCACAACATATCTTGCGTACTTGCATTGGAAAGTTTAACTATAGATGATCTCAAGATAAAAAAAAATCGATGTTTGGCAAAGGCTAACGAATCTATTCCACATAAGACAAAGAATGAAGGGAGATTCTGAAAAACAGTATCAAAATAAGATTTTTTTTTCAAAATTAGCACAACATCTCTAAAATTTCAAAAATAACACTAAATAATTTTTTTAAATTAAATTCTAAATTCAAAACACTAAACTCTACCCCTCAAAGTATACACTAAATGTGAAATTGAGAACCCAAACCTAAAAACAAATTTTTAAAAATTAATTTTAAATATTTTAATGTATTAAATAATGTTATTTTTGGAAATTTATGCAATGTGTGTTATAATTGTCCATAAAACTTGTAATAGTGCTATTTTAGGGTATTTCTCGAGAATAAATCCCTTTCGACGGGACGGTATGAGGCCGACAGATGATATCATTTTGAACGTTAGACTATTCTATTCTTAAGTCAAGTGTGTCAATCCTTATTTCGTTATTAAAAAGAAAAACTCCCCAAAGATAAAAGAATGTGCAAGTACTAAGCTACCCTGCGTAAATAATGGAATGAAATTATATATTCATACTTGAGAATATGAAAAAGGAACCGATTTAAATTTTCATTATGAAAATCCATACTTGACCGAGTGTACGGAAAACATGGTGCGAGGAGACCACTATAACTCAAAACCCACAAGTAACAATCACAAAGAGAATTATATATGAAATGGAGTAATTAAATAGATATAGGAAATAATAAACAAGATTTATTTAATAATTCATTGTGAGATCTGACTAATATATAAGCCCGATCTATTACAATTAGAGCAAACAATTATTCATAAATCCAAATAATAATGAAGAGGTTAGAGGTAAACATTATATACCTCATAGATACCCTAAAGCATACGCAAGATTAGTAGCAGCCTGAACTATCGTTGCCAAACAAGAGACGACCATCATGAAGCAACCCCATCCAAACATCTTCCCCGAAACAGCTTCAACTAAAACTTATGACGACAAAGAAAGATAGCTTCTTATTATGAGTGTGGAGAAAATTCTTGCATGGGTGATCAATTTATAGTAAAATTATGCAATGATATCACTATCAGACTGTTGAAATTCTATTTTATCTTCTCGTGAGTCGAAAAGTAATAAAGGACAGTCAAATATAAAGATAAATGATTCAGAATTTGGAACGTTTTGTCATGAATTTGGGTAGAACCAATTTGGAGCGTTTTGTCATGAATTTGCGTAGAAAAAGATATAGACACACACGAAATTTCCACTAAAGAAAACAGATGAACAACTACTCTGCCTCTTTTACAGACGACGACGATGTCAAATTGTCAAACAACCCCAAAATACGAAAAACCCCCAAAAGTCACAAAACCCCACAATTAAATGTAACAACATTTTAAATGATTCGTCAATTACACTCTTTTTTCCTTCCTTATATACTATTCGTCAATTACACTATATCATCTTCAAAATGTGTCAGTATATATATAGACACATGCACGTTTTTTTACGTTGTGGTTTGGTTTGCAATTTATGTGGTTCTTCATATGGATATATCCTTACATCTATACATGTATGTAGTCATTTTCTGTTCCAAAAGAAAGTGTATGTCATATATAGCGAACATTTTTCAAAAAAAAAGAAGTGTATGTCATATATAACTAAAAGGGAATGAGCCATATGGCACCCTTTTAGTTATTCATGGAATTAAATAGTAAACCTTTCAAAAAAAAAGTGTATGTCATACTTTAAAATACAGATCGATTTTATCGAAAGCAAATATATATGACCGATCTCTAGCTACATCAACATTAGTGAATTGGAAAAAAAAGTGTATGTCATACTTTAAAATACAGATCGATTTAACATACTTAAAAAAATTATGAACTTTTAAAAAAAAAACTAATAATTATTTAAACCAATCGAATTATTTGTAGTTTTTTTTGGTGAAATTACATGAACCTCTTTTCGTTGGAAATATACACAGCATAATTAGCATTGCCGTATAATTAAGAACAGTTGTTTAAACCTGCTTCCATAAATTATGAAATCTCAGCACTATGTGTAAAAGTAAAACGGAGAAACCATAACGCATTGAGGAATATCCAGACATAATTTTTAAAGTTTGAAAAAGCGTAAGAAACAATATTACACCAAACCTCTCACACTATTCGGAATGTAGGCATATATATAAGGTGTCAATCACAAAGAGAAGTATATGAATAGGAGTAATTATTAATTAAATAGATATAGGAAATAAGAAACAAGATTTGTTTAATAATTTATTGTGAGATCTGACTAATAAGCCCGATCTATTACAATTAGAGCATACGATTATTCATAAATCCAAATAGAAAGTAAGAGGTAAACATTATATAGGAAAAACGATCTGTATCCCTCCGGAACTTTCATATAGCACCATATCCACCCAATTTTTAAACTTCGATTTCTGTCCTTTTAATTTGTAAATTTCAGTCCAGTATCCCCCTAAATTTAAAGTTCGAAACTTCTGTCCACACATTATGCTAAAATCGTGGTTTATCATTGGTTTACGCGGTTTATGACACAAAATCAATGCGAAACCAAAAACCGAATACAGTATACCGAATTGAGATCCGATTTCACAACCCGAAATATATACCCAGTGTGAAGAATCCCTAAATTAAAAAATTTAGAACCCTAGTTTTAATTTTGCTCTCTTCATCGATATTTTAGATTTCTATTTTCAACAGCTGAGCTTGGATATGAGCAATTCATCTGGAGCTACGAGTGCAACATCCAATGTCCAACAGAGAAGAAGAGTTGTGGGTGTACCGAAGACGTGTTGGTGTGGAGCTAGTATCGTGGCTTTGATTTCAAAATCCGCTGCCAATCCATACCGCCGTTACTATCGGTGTGGTTCTGCTGCATCACTTAAGGTAATGTGTTTGATTTTTGGATTGTTTTGGACAAATTTCACTCTAATTCTCTGTGCTTTGTAGCTCATTGATGATAACCACAATTTCAAGTGGGTTGACGAAGCATTGTTGGATGAGATTGAGAGATTGGCTGTCAGAACGGCTGTACTTGAACAAACAGTGTCCCAGATTACAACAGAGACTATGGATCACCATAAGGTTGTTTTTGAGAAGATGTAAATGAAGCTAGAGAAATAGATTTTTGAGAGGGTAGAAGAAGAACTGTTGGAAACCAAAAGAAAATAATGATTGTTGTAATTGTAGGTTGTATGATCATGATTGGTTTGAGCAAACTGATAGTTTGATTGGCTTGTAGTTGTTGGTTTTGTTATGTATTGGCTTGTAGTTGTTGGTTTTGTTATGTTCTTCTTGTTGTGTCCTCTTTTATGTCTAATGAGAAAGGAGATACCAAAATAACAAAAAACAGAGACATTGACACAAATGGTTCAAAACCAATACATAAGCCGAATTAAACATCCTAAAAATGCATCCATGGTTCAAAACCAATACATAAGCCAAGTTAAACATCCTAATACATAGACCATTACATTAATTATCCTAATCAGATGGGAAAACAAAAACCAGACCCATCTAACACTTCCTAATCCTTCATCCTTGCTAGATCATCCTTGAGACATCACAACTCCTTGAGACGGTTTCACTTGAGTGCCTTGAGCATGTTCAAATATCTAAGACACAAGATGAAGCAAAATAAAGATCAGTTTCACATACTATTTAACACAAGGTAGATTGAAAACTTCACTCACTAATCTGTTTAGAAGACTTCTTCTTCGAGTGAAACCTAGAATTGTGACTAGCTTCACCACACATACCACAATGCATTATTCTTTTCAACTTTTTAGGTGCTTTTTTCGAAGGAGACTCATTTGGTCCTTTTTTCCTCTTTTTGTCCTTCTTACACTCCTTTCCTTTCTTCCTCCCAGGTTGCGGTGGTGATGGTGGTCTATGCACATTAGGGAGGTTGGTAGATGGCCAATAAGCATGTCCTCTTTGTGGAACAAGGCCTTCTGTGTAGTTTCTCCTCCACATAGGTGTCCGAAACCAGAAACACACATAGTATTCAAACTCAAACTTCCTATCAATCATGACTCCATAAGCATGCTCACAAGGAATGCCACAGATTTGCCATTTTTGACAAGTGCAAGTCCTCTCAGTCAAGCTTACCCGATGAGAAACTCCACTAAGTGTAGCTTCGTAACTGTCGTTTGTGCTCCTTCTTATCTGGCATTCGGAAGCTTTTTCAAATTCTTTGGCAAGGAACTTAGACACATATGGCCTGCATCTCCCATTGTGTTCATGAGACTCAGCAGATCTCCTGGCAATCCTGACCATCGCAAGTCTCAAGCATTGGCACAAATGCTTTGTCCCTGGCTTTCAAAATGGAGTTGTTGAATCACTCGACTGAGTTATTCTCAACATCTTCACAGAAGTTCCCTTGCTTGTAGAATGCCCTGCACCAAGTTCTTGGTTTCGACTTTACAACATCACGCTAGACAATCTCACTGTAGTTTTGAAGCTTGATCATGTTTGCTTCAAAATCCTTCTCATTGTAGCTCCATGCAATATCCCAGACATACTTCTTCATCTCTTTATCTTTCCCATGGCTTTTCTTCAAGTTGCTATAAATGTGTCGGACACACATTCTATGCTCAACTTTTGGTAGCTCTAACTCAACAGCTCGGATAAGTCCCTGAAAAAAAAAAGCAAGAGGTTAATAACTGAATAAATACAACACATTACCAATGAACCCAAAATCAGAATGTTTATTACCTTTTGGCGATCAGAGACTATGATATAACCATCACCATCCATTAGTCCCAAATCAGCCTTGATCTTCCTCACAAACCACAACCAATTTACTATGTTTTCTACTTGTACACACCCTCATGCTATTGGGTAGATAGCATTATCTGAATCTCTACCTAAAGCAACCAGCAACTGACCTTTAACTTTACCTTTTATAAAGGTTCTATCTAAACCTATTAGTAGCCTACAAGAATTTTTCCATGTTCTCTTGAGCACATCAAAGTAGACATAGAAACTGTTGAATACCTCTTCTCATGCATCGTTAGTCATAGTGTCAACTTCAACAGTTGAATCTTGGTTTGATTCTCGTATCTCAGCCGCGTAATCTTGGAGCCTTGCAAACTGTTCATCATACTCTTTCTCAATCCATCTCAAAGCTTTATTCCTTGCAGCTTGACATTGAGGCCTGGATACAATGATCTTCCATTTCGCTTTAATGGTTTGTTCTATCTATATTGGCATGAAATACTCAGGTTCTTCTCTAATTTGATCTAGAAACAACCTAGAGATAACAAGAACCTTCAACATCTCACAATCTCCATTCGGATTACATGTATGCTTATCAATGTACTTATTCACCCTCCACCTCCTACATTTCTTAGTGATTGCACAATATATGCGCCAAATACATCCATCTCCAGCACATCTAAATCCAATCTTGGTTTTATCATACCTGTACTGTGCGATGTTGCATCCAGTCATCAGAGCATGTCCGAGTACAGCTTCCTTAAATGCAATGGCGTTGAAGAATGTTTGGTGATAGTACAAAGTCCCATCGACTTTTCTGATGTTGTTCCGCTTTCTCACCCGACGAGCATCATCATCTTCATCACTTGAACTGTCCGGATACTCATCATGAACGATCGATGGTTCGTTTATAAACTCCACTACGGCTTTCTCGATGTCAAACGCGTCTCGCTCTCTTGGATCTTCATCGTCGGGTTCATCGTCTTGGATCGGACCTTCTCCTCCTTCCTCTGGCGGAACTGACCCAGTAGCAGTAGCAGTAGTCTCGTCATGAACGACTATCGCATTCGTCTCCAGCTCATAAATGGGTATTGTTTAACGGGTTCTAGGGTTCTTCGATTTGGGGATTTTAGGATAAATGGGTATTGTTTAACGGGTTGAATCAGGTCGATTTGGGTTAATTTTTGGGTTAATCCGGTTTAATTTTGTTGGCATGCGGTTAATGTATTTTCTGGAACAGTAAACCAATGATAAACCACGATTTTAGCATAATGTGTGGAGAGAAGTTTCGAACTTTAAATTTAGGGGGATACTGGACTAAAACTTACAAATTGGTGGAACAGAGATCGAAATTTAAAAACTAGGTGGATGTGGTGCTATATAAAAGTTCTTGGAGGGGGATACAAATCGTTTTGCCCGTTATATATCTCATAGATACCCTAAAGCAGACGCAAGATTAATAGCAGCGTGTACTATCGCTGCCAAACTTGATGCGATCATGATGAAGCAACCCCATCCAAACATCTTCCCCGATATTTATAAAATCAGCTTCAACCAAAATTATGATCAGAACGATATCTTCTTATTAAATGCTTTGCATGGGTGATTTATTTATAGTAAAACCATGCATAGATGATATCAGACTGTTGAAATTCTTTTTATCTTCTCGTGAGTCGGTAAGTAATAAAGGACAGTCAAATTTTAAAGATTAATGATTCTGAATTTGGAACGTTTTGTCGTGAATTTGCGTAGAATTAATTTGGGCTTAAACTCAAATTGTATATGAACTAATTGTTGTGGCCCAATCATTCACGTACACTACAAACAGACAATTTAAATAATAATTTACTTGCTCTAAAAACGTGTAAATATGAACGTGGGACGAGTAGTCTTACTTAGTTGTCGTGTAAATTTAAATGGCCATGCATGTTTGGTCCGTATCAATATACATTACAAGGCGTTAATAATGAAAGTGCTTGACAACGAAATTGAGGAAACAAAGCTTGTCGGTGTGGAACCTTCCATGACTACAGCATTAGGGTTTTGAAACTTTTGGTCTCTCATGCATAGGACTCCAAATATGTCATGGCCAATTCTAGTTCTTAACGACTTCAGTCTTCAGACCTTAATTATTTAACGTCTTGAGAAAAAGATAACCCGTTTTTCAGAAATTTTTACATAACAACTTCTTTTCGTATAGAAAATTGCAAAAAGAAGAATTAGGGAGAATTGCTTTAGGAATTACCGATCCAATATATTTAGTTGGTAAGCCTAAATTATACATTAATATAACAGACGAAAAACGATACGTTATCTTGCTTATAAAAACATAATAAATTATAGATTTTTTTTATAAACTATAGTCTATAGTCACAATTTCAAATAACAAAAATTATATCTAGATTCTAACTGAAGTTGATCGAGGAAACAAAAAGTCTACAAGTTTGACGAATTAAGAAGAAACAGGCACATCTACCTTGACGAAGAAAACGGTTTGGTTAGGAATGCTGGAGTTGACCGGTAGACAAGTTTTCGCTTATGAACATACAAGCAAAAAAAGAAAACAAATCCGGTCTCTTATAGAGAAGACTTGTTAAATCAAATAACTTCCACAAAAACGAATAGTTTCGTTCGACGAGTATGATACCGCGTGGAGCATTAAAGTTAACGATGGGCCATTATGATTGCCTATTAACTACTAATCTTAGGGGTTGTATCATTTCAGCTTATCAAGGGATCTTAGGAGTAAGTACTAGAAAGAGATCTTCAAAATTTTCTGATTAAAACCTTTGGATTACACACCCACACGTTCACACTTTCTCATTTTCCAAGATAAAAATCTTGTTCATAATATTCTATTCATACGTTTTTAATTTGTATATAATCCACAATCATATTTATATGGATTACATTTTCCCGAAAGATCCGGTAGCGGTTGAGTTTGACAATTCTAAATTAGACATAAAACTACTATTATTTGCCGAACCGAAACACTAACACATTTATTTCACGCCACATTTTATAGATAGATATTGGTTTTTTTTCCATTCTTTATATGAAGGTAGGATGCCGCAAGGAATTGATTATTTTGTTCCTCTAACTTCGTGACTTTAAAACAACATTCCGAAGTTGTTGTTGACACATTCGAATAACCTAGTTACCTTTTTCTTTGTATATAGCATGTGAATCCATATTATTACTTTTGCCCAAAATCATAACGAAAATAAACTAAAAGACCAAGTCAAAGATAAGGTCAACCCCACCCAGGGGCGGAGCCAGTAAGGTGGGAGGTGGTCAACTGACCCCATTAAAAAAAATACTGGTATATTTTTATTTATAAATAACAAAATGACCCCCTCAAATTTTGTATTTTGATCCATTAAATTTAAAACTTTCATCTTAACCCAACAAATTTTATATTTTGACCCTATTAAAATAAAATTTATACTTTGATCCTTCAAAAGTTTAGTTGAGGGCACAACAAGTCTTAGGGTTAGATGAAACTTAGTTCACGGCACAACAAGTCTTTTATAAGGAAAATTTTGAAAAACATGCAACGACCAAATTGTCCTTCTCTACTCTGTATCCTTTCATCCCAACAGAAGGGTATTTACGTAACTATAAAATAGACACACACGAAATTTCCATTACAGAAACAGATCAACAACTACTCTGCCTCTTTTACAGACGACGACGATGTCAAATTGTCAATTGTCAAACAACAAACCCCCAAGTCACAAAACCCCACAATTAAAGTAACAACATTTTAAATGATTCGTCAATTACACTCTTTTTTCCTTTCAGATTTTGTAAAAATAAAACCAAATTGAAACAAACAAAACAACAAACAACAAAACGTTACCTTTTTCATTGATCTCTCTCTCTCTCTCTCACAGTTCTCTGCAAATGAGTTAATTCCCCATGGCTGCCATGTTGATGCAGCCATGGCTTCCTCATCTAACCCTAATTTTGTTCTCCTTAATCCTCTTTTTCCCTAACCAATCCTTTTCTCAATCCGACTCTCCTCAAAACATCGAAACATTTTTCCCAAATGAAACAATCTCCGCTCCAACTCCATCTCCGGCTCCATCGCCGCCACCACCACCAACATCTTTCTCTTCATCAGACAAAGCTAAGATCACGAGGGCTGTGCTTATAACCGCGGCTAGTACTTTACTTGTAGCAGCTGTTTTCTTCTTCTTCCTCCATAAGTGCGTCATCGCACGGCGGAGAAGAAGGAACAGAGTCGGCGGCGTCGAGAACACGCTTCCTCCGCCCGTTCCTCCGTTGGCTGAAACGACCTTAGCTCGAGAAGGGTTTACTCGATTAGGCGGAAACCTAAAGGGTTTGATCCTTGACGAGAATGGTCTCGATGTGTTGTATTGGAGAAAGTCGCAGAGTCAGAGGAACAATAAAAGTGGAAGCTTTAAGAAAGAGATCGTTCACGGCAACGACGGCGGCGAAGAAGACGAAGAGAAGAATGTGATTTATTCAAAGAACAAGAAGAAATCGGAGGTTCCTCTTCTCAGAGGAAGATCATCGACTTCTCAAAGTGTAGTTCACAACGACAATTACAAGAACACCACCACCACTCTTCCTCCTCCTCCTCATGTAAAGACTGAGTCCTTCAAAATGACCAAATCAGATCCGTCACCACCGCCACCGCCAGTTCCGGTGAAACAGAGTGCCCCACCTCCTCCTCCGCCTCCTAAGCCTAAGAGTGGTCCATCTCCACCGCCACCTCCGCCGTTGAAAAAGACTGCGGCTTTGTCTTCATCAGTTTCAAAACCACCACCAGCTCCTAAAGGATCATCATCTTCAGGGGAAGGATCAAATGGTCAGGTAAAGCTCAAGCCTTTACATTGGGATAAAGTCAACCCTGATTCTGATCATTCCATGGTTTGGGACAAAATCGATCGTGGCTCTTTCAGGTACACTTTTTAGATCCTTCTTTCAATTTTAGGGTTTATTCAATAAAAATCCAAACTTTACAAAATTTGGTTTCTCCTTTCTCAGTTTTGATGGCGATTTAATGGAGGCTCTCTTCGGCTACGTGGCGGTGAAGAAATCTCCAGACCATGGCGGCGATAAGAAATCTAACTCAGCCTTACCGACTCAGATTTTTATACTCGACCCGAGAAAGTCTCAGAACACAGCGATCGTGCTCAAATCCTTAGGTATGACTCGTGATGAGCTTGTGGAATCGTTAATGGAAGGTCACGATTTCCATCCAGACGCACTCGAGAGGCTCTCAAGAATAGCTCCGACGAAAGAAGAACAGTTAGCGATTCTACAATTCGACGGCGACTTGAAAATGCTGGCCGACGCTGAGTCGTTCTTGTTTCGTCTTCTAAAGGCTGTGCCTTGTGCCTTCACTCGTCTTAACGCGTTGCTGTTTAGAGCTAATTACTATCCAGAGATATCAAACTATAACAAGTCTCTTCAGACGCTGGACTTAGCTTGCACAGAGCTTAGATCACGTGGCTTGTTCGTGAAGCTTCTTGAAGCGATATTGAAATCTGGAAACAGAATGAATCAGGGAACAGCTAGAGGAGATGCTCAAGCTTTTAACCTCACCGCGCTTTTGAAACTTTCCGATGTGAAGAGTGTTGATGGGAAGACGACTTTACTTAACTTTGTTGTGGAAGAAGTGGTTAGGTCCGAAGGGAAGCGATGCGTGCTTAACCGAAGGAGTAACCGTAGCTTTAGCCGTAGCAGTAGTAGTAGCAGTTCGATTTCCGAGGTTATATCAAAGGAAGAGCAAGAGAAGGAGTATTTAAGACTCGGTTTGCCTGTTGTTGGTGGGTTAAGCGCTGAGTTCTCCAATGTTAAGAAAGCTGCAGCTATAGACTATGACACGGTTGCTGCGACATGCTTGGCTCTTACGTCTAGAGCGAAAGATGCTAGACGAGTGTTAGCGCAGAGCGAAGGAGATAACAAAGAAGGAGAGAGGTTTGTGAAGAAGATGAATGAGTTTCTTGATTCGGTTGAGGAAGAACTGAAGTTAGCTAGAGATGAAGAGAAGAAAGTGATGGAGCTTGTGAAGAAAACAACAGAGTATTACCAAGCAGGAGCTGTAAAAGGAAAGAATCCACTTCATTTGTTTGTTATTGTTAGGGATTTTCTCGCTATGGTTGATAAAGTATGCGTAGAGATCTCAAGAAATTTGCAGAGGAGGACTACAATGGGGAGTCCACAGCAGAGGAACACAGTGAAGTTCCCGGTTTTGCCTCCGAATTTCATGTCGGATAGATCTAAAAGTGATTCTGGTGGATCAGATTCCGATATGTAAGTTTGCAAAAGGTCTTGATGAGAAATGATTTGCTCGATGTAAATAATAGAATCGTTTGGGAATTGATTATATTTTTTTGCCTAAAGAACTTTTTGAAGTGTTAATAAGATTACTAGTCCGAGGTTTTTTTCTGCATAGTGTTCATCCCATATAACAAGAACATAGTTTTGCAGTTTTATCCTACTACATAGTACATGCTAATATGCTATATAAACCAGTGTTCTTTTGTGTGAAACTTTGGTAACATTTTCACCAAACCTAAAGTCTGTGGAGGAAACATGCAAAACCTGTTCTAGTTTCTTAGAAGTAGTCAAGGTCAAGATTTGCTATTCATGAATTTTCAATCTTCTCTTGCCGTGTGTCTTAAAGTCCTGAAATTTTAGGTTTAGAGTTGATTAAGACAGACGAAGAAGGTTTGTTGATTTAACAATTGATACACTCAAAATAAGATGTCATCTTGGAGAATCATAGGAGATCAAAGATCAAACCCATGATGGTTATGAATCAAACACTGCAAAACTTACAATTCTAGATAATGGGGGTTGTAGATTGATTCGATTAATTTCTGTGTAGATAACAACATAATCATTGGGAGTCTATACACATACACAGGGAATTGTAAAATATAACTATTCCTTATTATTACTCATACTACTTCTTCCACAAAATAAATACTGGCAACTACAGACTTCTCTATATAACAACAAGATCATTGGCTCTTTACCTTAACACTGATGGTACAACATTGGTGGCGATCTTTGCCAGAAGATCAGACTAAAACCTGACCAATATAACTATCGTAACACCTTGTCTAAAGAGCCTTTTGGTAAGGTCCGCACAGGGACAGAACCCTGCATGGGTTTTGCTTTTGGATTAAGAGAGTCTCTCCTGGTTTTGGCATCATTCACTCCTGCATGCTAAACACGGAGAGTAATGAGACTACAATTAATCTTTTGGTAATTTAAAAGGTGAATTTTTTTTTTTTTTTTTTNTTTTTTTTTTTTTTTTTGTTAAACCTTTGGGTTCTTCTGCAAACGTGTCTTCTCTACAGGTCTTGCACCAGACTTGGAAAGCTGAACACCATGTAGAAAGTATTAGCGTAAGCAAGCAGACATTGTTAAATGTAAATCTCCATGTTTATTTTGGTCATGAGAGATATGTACCTCCTTTTGTTGTTTCTCAGCGGTCTCATTGCTTTTAAGTCCATGAGATGGAGAACGATGGGCAGTAGTACCACTTCTCTTCTCCATGCTACTTGCTTTTGTAGGCCTGTTTTTGAGGACAAGAATAGATCTTTAGGACTCAAAACATGCAATGACAAGTTTCAGTAAACCAAGCAAGAAACCACTAGTCCCATGAGTATATATACCTGCCCTTTTCCTTCGGCCGAGTAGCTACTGATGGAATACTAGTTGCCTTTGCTGGATTCTGATATTAAGCAGCTGATCAGTGGATAATTTTTGCACAAGTGGGGGAAATAAAAAACATTACTCAGTACTAATATACCTGCTTAAGAGCCGTGTTTTCACCGTCCACAGAATTTTTGAAGTCAAAACTCTTTTGAAATGTTTTAAAAGCACGTTTGACAATGTCTTTATCACCCATTCGCTCCATAATCAATGATTTTCTAGTGGTTGTAAGAGCAGTAGGATCGGAAGCAGGTGGATCCAGATTCATAGACATATGCAATGACTTTGGAGCGGTTTGTTTCTTTTTCAGTAAAGCCGATGGAGTTTCCTTCTTTAACAAAGAGTAGGATGTAGACAATGAAGTGTTTTGTGAAGCTGGCTTGTACACTCTTGGAGTTGAAAACCCTTGTGGGGCTTTTGAGATTGGTGCTGCTGGTATCTTTGTTGCCTTCATCATGTTTCTGATCTCCTTGCTTGGTGGAGTTTTCCTACTTGTTACAGTCTTGTTAGCTTCCGGTTTTTTGGTCACCTGATTAGGCTGTAGACAAGAAAGTGATAGAGCGTTTCAGAAAACAGAAATGAAAGACACAATCATACACTCTGAAGAACTTAAAAACTTTACCTTGGGAGAGATTCTTGTAGGATTAGTCCGCACATTTCCATCATTCTTCTTAATTAGATTAGGCTTCTTCTCTTTCTTCACCTCCTTCATTGGCGTTTCATTTGTATCCTTACTATCATCTTTTGATATTACTATTTCCTCTCTCACTTCTTCTCTTACTTCTGTCTCTGAAACATCCTCAACTCGTGAAACCTCTTCTGGTTCCTCCTGCACATGGACGACCACTTCCGGTCTCTGCTCCACAAAAGCAATCTCTTCTGATTTCTCCAATATTGGACTATCTACACAGTCCTTGACTTCTTCTTTCACATGATCAACCGAGCTTTGACATTTCTTGACAACGACAGTATCTTCATTAACAACCTCATCCTCATCAACACTCAATTCATTTACTTCAACAGCAATGTCAGTCACATGCTTATCTTCATCACAAGTGAACTGCTCATTAGATCCATCATCAACCTCAGACTCTGCCACCGACTCGCCGTTTTCGTGTTCCACACTCTCCTGATCTGAAACGATCGATCTAAAAGATCCGTTCTTGTCCATTTGCTTCTCCTGATCCATGATCTCAGCTTTCCTCTCAGCTATCTTCTTGTAATGAGCTTCAAAATAAGCCTTCTTTTGAGCTACTGATCCTGGAGTTGCACACTTACCAACTTCCTCCAAGTACTTGTTTGGAGAGAAAGCTGAGAACTTCTCCCATGAAAGTGAATCATTCTCAAACCTGCCAAATGAAACCGACACTTGTAGGCTCGGGTTCGATGAAGCCACTGCCTTTACCGGTGTCTCCTCCCTCAAGCCATAGAATCCCTAAACCAAGAACAGCCCAAATCATGAGAAATAGACAAATCAAGTCCAGAACTTGGAAGATCTCACACATAAACAGAGAGACAAATTAAGCAGAAATCTAAAAGAATAACACAGAGACTAGTCAAATGGGTGAGTTACCTTATCGTCAATAGTGGCAACACCAACTTCCATATCACCCATTAATGCTCAGCAGCAAGAAGAACCTACTAATCCATACAAAATCCAGTAAATATTTTGCATCACTTGAAGACCCCTCAGCTCAACCATAATCTAAAGTAAAGAAGGATCTTCTCTACTACTGGCTACTTTATTTTTTTGCCTTTTTTGGTTGTAACTCTTTAAAACCCTCTTAGTGAGCAAACTCAGATTCTTGTGTAACTACTTCAAAAATAACAAATTTTTTAAATGATTGAAGTAACAAAAGCAAGACCCCAAATCTTCATCAAATGATTGAAAGTACCAAACTTTACTTTGAAGGAGAGAGAGAGAGAGTCTAAGAGAGAAAGAGAAATGAGGATCCAAATCTTACCAGAAAAAGTGAAAGATAACCCACAAATACAAAATTGTTGTTAATTCCCAATGATGATCCACCTTTTTCCCAACTTTAGATTTATGCTTTGATGAGTGGACACACACAAAAAAAAGAAGTTGAAACAGTTCTTCTTCACTCTAAAGTAAAGTAAAAAAACCAATGTCTTTCAAAGTTGAAGACTTTGAATTAAGAAAAGGGAAGACTTTGTATCAACAATAAAAATTAAAATAATTTTGGTTCACTCAGGTAAAAGGAAAAATCTTAAATGCAGATTTAACAAGAGAGAGGTGAACACACAAAAGGAAGAAAGGAAGAAGAAGAAGAGATCAGATCAGACTCAGATCGGCAATGAAGACAAGAGTCGGTGGGACCATAAGTGTAAGCAAGTCATATGGAAGGAAAGTGATAACTTCGAAGCAATCAAACAAAGAGAGATCAAGAGACATATAACACTGTAGTATGTACTTAGCTTGCTTATTAGTATAAAGTATTGATTTAAATAAAGGGACTAATTGTAGTCTATTAAAAAGAAGAATATAAAGTGGAGTAATAAATGTTATGCCTCCTCTTCTCGGGGACACCTGTGCCCCATTAGACTCTTCTCACTTCTCAGCGGTGAATCCAACAACCAACTTACATACGAAAAGTCTATGCACCACTACCGCACCACTGAATGAATCTGAATCCAATTTGATTAGCCATTGAAAATATACATTTGGGCTTTAAAGCCCATTAGTAGTTTCGACAAACGATGGTGTTTGTCATGTAATGCAACTCATGGTATTGAAACGAAAACATTTATCATGATCCTTGTCTCATTGACCAGTTTTATTATCACTGCGAAGGGAGAAGAAGACTTGGTACAGATATTTAATGAATGGACGACTATAATTGCTTCTCAGAAACCAAAACAAAACTCTGATTCCCAAAATAGTCATACTCATTAATGTCACCGCAACGGCACAAACCTTGCCTTTGTCCATAACCATTTTACACATGTTTGCTACTACTTGAATGGTCTGAATGAATATTTTTATGTTCTTCGTAACTTTAACCGGTAACAAACTATCAAACTAGATTGAACACAAACCAATATGCACTTCCAAGATGAGGTTTTTATTAAGAAGACAAGATTGAAAACAAAGAGTACCAACATGACAAAAGAATTCTCAACAAAAAAAAGGGTTCTATATCTCTCTCCCCCCTCCCTCACTAAATCGTTTTTGTACACCAGAAAATCAAAGAATCACTCACCTGAACAATGGTATTTTGTAAACTCTGTAATACGACGACAGAAGATATGAAAAAAAAAAGAATGTAACTTTTTTTTGTTTTTTAACCCTCACAAGAAGCTTGAATCATCAGTCAACTCCGACAAAGAAGCAAACCCAAGCAGCAAAGACTGATCCTTAGCTCTCTCAATCTTATGCTTATACAAATCATACGGCTCCCAAAGATGATCCAACGGACAAGCCCTCTTCTCATCAAGTCTCACCCATGGTTTCCCTTTACCACTCCAATGCAACAAGCTCACAGGACCAGGATGCAGAGACCGACAGCTTCCTCGTATGTTGTCCCCTCCTAAACCATGCTGGTTCCATCTATGATCAATCGCTTCAACATTACCCGCAAAGACCAAAAGAAACGGTGGTAAAGATCCAAGGTCGTAGATTCTCTTCTTCTTCTGCAACTGCATCCACTGCTCTAGCTTCTCTCTGTAGTTCCCTTGTCTCCATCTAACAAGATCCATCACCATCACTCCCGTGTTGAAGTAGCAAGGCTTTTCACCCGAGATTAGACCCGGTAAAGCCGGGTCTGACCAGAACCCGGAAGTGAAATACTGAGTGAAGTTGGCGTGACAATACTCCGGAGCTCCGATGACCCGTGACCCGGTCAAAACCGTGTTCCAAAGCTTGGTGATATCATCGACAGTTATAACATCCGAGTCAAGATAGATGACTCGTTCCACGCTCCGATCAAGAATATCTCCGAGATAGTTCCGAGCGTAGTTCAACGGATTCTCCAAAGCTTGTCTAATCGACGAAGAGATGAGATTGATCACAGTATCCTCCCTAAAAATGTAGACTTTAAAGTTGAGCGACGGGAACGTCGACCTCACGAGTTGACTCAGAACACGAGGACTCGCCGAGTCAAACTCAGCCGCGATGAAGTGGAAGAAGACGTTCTCGGGACAAGACGCGTGGCGGAGAACGGAATGAACGGCCGCGATCGATCCACGGAGATACTCAGAGTCCAAAGTCATAGCTACGTGAACAAGCGAAGGATCATTAGAAGAAGAAGACGACACGAAGTTGTCTCTGTTCACAGAAGACGACGCACACTCCTTGCCGTTTCTGTACTCGGGAGCTTCCATGAACGGACCAAGTTTACTAAACCCATCATTAATACCTCCTCCTCCGTTACAACCACCGACGGCCGTTATCCTTCCCGGAATCAACCGTATTCCAACGGCGAACGGTAACAGAACAATCAAACAGAACACCGTCAAGAACGCGTTTAAAGAAAAACGCGTCGGCATTATTACTAAAGAAACGCGTTTTTGAAATCAAAGAAAAGATTGAAGCTTTTATATCATATAGGGCTAATGATATAGCATTGTGCTTGCAAGAGATGAATAAGTAAAGATTTCCCAAAGAATGTTCCTTTTTGAAGTTTTGTCTCTCTCCACAGAGATGGAGAGATAAGGAAAGAGGAAGACGAAGAAGAAGAAGAAGAAAGATTGGTTTTTATATTTTTGCCATAAAACTTTGGATTCTTGAGATGATTTTGTTTTCCTGATTAGGGAGATTACGAAACACGCGCGTAATTAAAACTTAAAAGCGAGTGAGACGGCTTATTAACTAACTAATTTAAGGCTTAGTCGTTAAGGGAAACTTTTGTAAAGAGCAAATCCCTAAAACCTACTGTCATTACCTGTAGTTAACAAAAAGGTTTAATTACAAAGATTTTAGGTGAGTTTAAAAGAGGGATTAAGTTCGTCTGTGGTGAAGGATTAAAATTTATAAGTAATGAAAGGTTGGTTTTGGAACTTGTCTTGACCCATTAAGACGGTGCCAGCTGTGGAGGAAGGTCGAGGGATACAGCTGGATGATTCGCTTTTTTTTTTTTTGTTGTTGGTTTGATTGGACGGTTGAGATTTAAGTTTGTGACTAACTCAACTTGTCACGTGCTCTGCACACCTATATTTTGCTTCTATAATGTTTTTCATGTAATAATAGTATTAGGGAGGTATTTGGGAAATATCAGAAATTGTTTGCTATTTAATGTTTGACAGTGAATAAAGAATATATATATTTTTTTTTGTATAAAAAGATATTAGAGATTTTCGTACTGGCAAGCATAAGCATTAAGCAATATATACCCCAGGAAAAATATTTCACGGGAATGTTTTTTTTGGAAAGAAAATAAAATATTATCCTTTTTGCTTTATATAATTCTAAAAATATCAGATTATTTTTTTAGTACAGGCAAGCAAGGTATAAATTAAAGTTCTTTAGAAAATATTTTCCTAAAGAATGTTTATGGTATGGGGACGAAAACAAAAAGAAATAATTCCTTTTACATGAGAAAACGTTGAGAGTAAAAGCACTGGATTTTGTACAACCAAACAAGGAAACTATAGATTCACTCACATGTCACATTCGTTTAACAATGGATTTATTAGCTTAGTGATAGAAAACATTGCAAACAGTACAATTCACTATCAATTTTTTTAACTATAGTTTTATCAATATGGTGGTTTCATGCGTTTCACCGGCGAAGTAAGACTCGTGACTATCATTATTCATTCATAATTTTTTTTTTTCATTAGTGATATCTAAATATATATTTAGTTGTCGGCATAGGGATGGATATATTAAACTGAACTTTGTTGTTCTCTTGTTAGTAGAGTATATAATATTGGGCTGTTGGTAGCGACTACCGAGCCAATATTAATTGGAATATTCCCGTTGGGTAGTGCAGCTCATGCTCAGACCGACGTAACATATCATATAAAATAATACCAATTTATATATATTCACTTTCTTTGATGCGATGTGTTAATGTATATTATGGACTTTTTCTCTGAGATGAGAAGAGAACACGATTAAGATCTCCGTTGATCATATTTGATTTGGATATATTATAATTATGTAGAATATTCGTGAATGGTTAGACACTGAAACACTACAAACTTGTCAAACTAATTATTGTCAGCTTAAAATCAGCAAGGTTCGGTTTCTAATTGGCCTATGTATGGAGAGAGAACCAAATGTTTGGTTAACTAAGGAAAAAAAGGAAATCTAAACTTATTAGTTATATTAAGAAAATTATGTATATGATTAAATTTTAAAAGAGTGGTGTGAGTGGCGTCATAAGAGTTTTTTACCTATTCAATAGGATTTGGTGTGTAATTGTGGGGGATGAGAAAGGGACTCTTGTAGAGTAGAAGCAAAGATTAGGTGGTGGGGACTTAACTATTCATGTGGTTTTATTGGTACCGACGCTCAAGTTGGTTCTTTCTTGCCTCTTTTTTATTTTATTTATTTGGTAGTAGTAGTGTATAATAAGTTTTTAATTGTGTCACTTGTGTCCGATAACGAATTTAACACGGTCTCTTTGCTGATTTTGTTTGTACTCACATGTCCACATGTGATGATCTTCTACTTAACTGCTCTCTTATCTTATTTCTCCATCTTTTTCTCACAGAGAGTGAATGATGTCTTGCTTGGTGTCAATAACAATGTTGGAGTGTGTGTGGGAAACAAGAGTTGGCAAACTGAAGCAATGGCTTTTGCACTTGCAATTGAAAAATTAAAAAGAAAACAAAACCAGGAATATTTTGGTAGCAAGTTAAAAAAAAAAGATTTGTGTAGCTCTTGCCTTCAAACTTATTGAACCATCGTCTTCTCATGCCGAGCTAGATTTATGGAAGTGTTACTTTGAGATCTTTTCGGTCTGCTCCAAACGACTGCAAATTGCAATGGAGAAAGATGCGTAAATCTCTAGACTCATCTTATTACGAAATATGCAAAGAACTACAATATCACAAGGTTTACATAATAATAAAGGACTAAAGAGTGGGAGATATAGTACCTCAACTCCGCAGTCTTTCACGTACATGTTTGTGAATAGCTCAGATGAGTCTGGTACCGGGCTCTCCTGAAACAATTAAACAGGAAGGAATTAGTAAAAGCCTTGTTATAGATAAACAAAGACAGAGTTAGAAACAAGTGAGGTCCACTACCTTGGCTTGAGCTACGGCATCATCTACTTCTTTCCTTATCTCTTTCTCCATGTCCTTTAAATTCAAGATAATATTGTCATTTCCATAACCAAATGATGATTGTATTTTTATGTATCAATTTTCAAGCATCTGTCTAGAGATTAGAGAACAATGTACCTTTAGCTCTTTTTCGGTAGCTATGTCATGAGATAAGAGCAACTTTCGCACCCTTTCAATTGGATCACGCACCTAAAGGTAACACCAATGACATATGTACAGATTAAAAAGTTTCAAACTGAAAATGGTAGGAGCAGTAGTCTTACAAATGAACAACGAACTAACCTGTCTCACACCGGAAATTTCATCACGAGTACGGTAGGTGCTTCCTGGGTCAGACATAGAGTGACCGTGGTATCTGTAGGTGTCCATCTCAAGGATCTGCCAAAATAATGACAATGGTATGTTGGTCATATCACTAGGCAGAGAATGGTTTATAATAATCCAATACATGTCAACGCTATGTGATTAAATTCACACAATCCAAAATGCTTGTCCCATATGTGTTGGTGACAAAAATGCAATAAAGGAAAATTGGTTAAGCTAAAGTCAACATGTATAATTTCACTTCATAACATAAGTACACACCAAAAACTCCGAGAGGGATATTAGTGACAACTCGTACTTTAGATTAGATATACTAGGAGATTGTCAATAACGGCCTGTCACGCTCTCACGAAATCAGCAAATAAGTTTCTCAAAAAAAAAGGGACTTGTAAAGTCTTGATTTCTCCAAACAATTTACTCAAATAAACATTGTTCAATCCGAAATCCACGCTAAGAACAAGCAGTTGAAGTTATCAGCAAATCATTCTCCCCACTCAAAGTAGCATCACAAATGCAATCAAAATGATTCTATGAATTCTTAATTTACATAAAATACTCAGAGAGTCATACTGATTAGGTTCGATTTCAAAGAAACAATAGAATCATCTAATAATAATGCAAACAAAGAAAAGAAGACTACAAAAAGCTGTAATACTTGTTGACATTTAAAAGTATTGTGTAAACTCACAATGGGTCCATTCTTGAGCGCATGCTCCTTAGCAAACTTACACGCCTGTTTCACAGCTAGTGCATCCATACCATCCACCTATAGCACAAAGCAGAGAATGATCACAAGCTAGCTTTACGAAAACACTCTCACCAATCATTAAAACAAAGGATACAATTCTACTGGTTAAAGTAAATAAAACACTGATACAACATCTATCAAACAACAAAGATAGAGACTTTGAAGACTGCCATTGGTAGTTCTCATAAAGTTACCGTCAATCACTTCCTAACACATAGCGGTGAAGCTTTGACCATTCTCATTCAATTTGTGTCTAAACCCCTATCCTCACTACCTAATTGTTCCATTGTCAACCGGCGATCTAAAAACCATATATATAAATTAAAAGGGCACTATAACTATATACCAAGAATTGAAGGAGACAATCAACTATAATCAAAGCAAAAACATTATAACGCTCATGATCATCATGAAAATAGACAATCCACTCTCACCTTCAAGCCAGGAACATAATCTCCACGCTTGAAATAAGCCGGAGACTTAGCTGACCTCCACGTAGCCGTTCCCATTCCATCTAAACATCAAACCATCCAAATCAACAAAAAAGCACTCAAAACTCAATCAAAACAAACAAAACTAACCAAAAAAAACACTCACAATGGTTATTCTCGCAAACAAGAATCGCAGGCAAATCCCACAGAGCCGCAATATTCAAAGCCTCAAACAACTGTCCTTGGTTGGCAGCACCATCACCATACAAGACAAAAGTCACAGCCTCATCCTTCTTATACTTCTGAGCAAAAGCCAAACCACATCCCAAAGGAATCTGAGCACCAACGATCCCATGCCCACCGTAAAAGGAAGCATCTTTCTTATAGAAATGCATAGATCCTCCTTTACCATGAGAGCAACCAGTTTTTCTCCCCATAAGCTCTGAGAAGGCATCAACAAGCTTCCCACCACGACCTATGAAAGTACAATGATCTCTATACGATGTGATGATCGCGTCTTTTTTGGTAATCGCCGCTTCCATCCCCACCGCTAAAGCCTCTTGACCATCGTACAAATGGCAGAACCCACGGATCAGCTTGGCCTTGTATAGAGAATCTGCTGCGATCTCCATCCTCCTCATCCGAGCCATGTCGCGGAAGAAAGCTAGGATCTCCTCCGATGAAGTCTCGACGGAGCGTGACGGCGACTCACATAGATGGGAAGTGAAAGGGACGGCGGTCTCGATTGTGATCGGTGATGTGTCTGTGGAAACATGGCGGCGAATGGGAGAGTGTAAGGCGGTGATCGCCGGCTTCAGGAAAGTGTTGGATCGTGAAGAGAGTCGTGATATCGCCATCGCAGGAGCTCTCTCTGTGATTTGCTTTAGGAAAAAATCGAATCTTTGTTGAAGTTTTAGGGAATGTTATAACAGTGCGAAGGGTCGTCTATAGAAAAGGTCAAACCTTTTATGGTCATTTTGACTCATTTCTCAAATAACATACAAAATAAAATAAAAATTGAGACTTTTATTAAATGTTACAAGTTTATAACAACATCATCAAACAACAAAACTTTACAACAACAGTGAGTGAAAGAGACAAGCTTTACACATGTAGCAAAGATTTGTCTATCAGACAACAAAGAGCCAAGTTCTCTGTTGTAAATTTGGCTCTATCTGGTGAAATCAACAAATGGAGAATTGCCTCTTTTTTTTTTCCTTTCCTGGATTTGTTTTGTCTTTGTTAGGTTGGGAGAATGAACATTGTTGAGTTGCTTTTGGGTATCTTTGTGTATCCCTTTTCTTCCAGATTGTTACAGGCTGGTCACAAGTCTATGGTATCTTTGTAACCTCTTTTGCCTAATCAAACAACAATTGGAAATGGAATCCTGATTCTGGCTCAAAGCTTTTCTTCTCTTTTTAACTCGCACCAATAAATCTTCTGTTTCCAATACATAAGAGACCTGCAGGAGAGATTTCGGAAACGCGCTATCAAATGCTGGTCTTTCATGAAAACTAGTAAAAACAAAAAGGGAAGGAAGATAAAAGTGGTACCTTTGAAGAACTGCAAGCTATCTTACACTCCAACCCATTTTTAATCTTAACTCCATCTGTGCTGTATAGCTGTTCATCTTCACCACCAATTTTGCGTTTATTCCTGGAGAAGACATTGCATCTGATGAGTGTGACCCACTAGGTTTCAGAGATCAAGGGATAGTCATTTGTTAATGTTGTAACAGTTACCTATTTAAATAGATTCTGTGATTTTCCCTTGCATTCCATTGTATGGAGAGGAAATCATTGTGGAGATATGCTGCAAAGGTCGGGTCAATGGATACAGATGTCACATCGGGCTTATCAAGACCGTTGCACATAAGCTGAATAGAGAGTTTGGCTGGGGTTGGTAATTTCTGCATACACATGAAGTTATGGAGTCCAAATGCTTGATTAGCAGTGCATTGGCAGAGAGTATAAGTAGTTTATGTAAGATGGAGCAAAAGCTTACACATTCAATACGGTAAATATTCTCATCGGGGAGGAGGACACGGGCATTGTCGTAATAAACAGCATCAAAAATCGTTTCAGGCTTTCTGGATTTCTCATATGCATAAAGCTGGAGAAGTTTGTTGTCCATCTCATCAGCTGCTACTCCTTGGAGCTGAAGAATGACCACACTTAGGTTAGTTAAAAACATATAAAGATAGAGAGGCGATTACATAGAGAAATAACCAAAGACACAAAAACTCACATGCTTGATGAATTTATGGATCAGTTTGTCCAATGTAAAGAGAACGTAAGACTGAGTCCCTATTATGGCTCGGCAGTCATCTTCAAACTTTGCATTTTCAGATGTACCATCGAGTAAGTTGTAGAGAGCAGTCATGAATCTGTTCCACGTAAAACAAATTTATAAGCACGAACAAAAATCAATGCCAACAACAAAAACAATCTCTGCCATTAAAGCAAAATTTCACCTGGCATAGGAATCGGTAGGATTTTTGGTATTTGAGGTCCTCCACTTTCCGTCCGGGGATGATGAGTTAACTTTTGCTGATAGAATTCTCTCATACAACATCTGTTATGAGTAATTGCCTAACATTAGCTAGTGAAAACTATTTGTACTTTAGGTGATAATGTTTCTTTTCAAACTGTGTATGATTGATTCTTGGTTCTTACCCGGTGAAGCCTGAAAAGCACGTAAAACGAATCATTCCCATAGAAGACTTGGGAGTTCTTCAGAGTCTCTTCGTCGTGCAAAGCTAAAGCTGAAGGGACATACTTTGCTAAGGGCTTTACATGCAGAAGGAATCGTGCTGAAAAGGGTAAAGCAGATCCTTCTTCTTCAGCATCTTGTGCATCAGCCATACCTTCAGCCTCGCCTTCACTTTCTCCCTTGTTATTGGGATCCATATCATCCTCCGGATCTTCACCACCACCAGACTCCGTTCCAGAAACCTCACCGTTCTCATATGCATTTCTGCTGTCCTCTGATGATCTTGCAGCGTTTTCATCACCTTCAGGATCATTCTCAGCCCCTGTCTCCAGACAACTTGGTTCATCTTCTCTAATTCTCTCTCGGCTTAAGTTATTACCAGCGTTATCATTGGCCTTGCTTGTGGCCTCCAAACCAGTTTTTGCATAAACTGCAAAATTATCTTCCTCAAAGTCTCCATTAGGAGATAGTTCACCTTCTTCTCTTTCAACTTTGGATTTCCCCGCTAACTCTTGGTGATTACTTGTTATTTCTACTGAGATCCCATTTGTCAATACTTTCTTGTTACCGACCTGTGAGACATATAGTATATATTAGTACTACCTCTTGGTAAACACAGGACGAAGCGTGTTAACTTAAAATTTTATACCTGTTTCATATCAACTACCTAAGCAAAAATGTAAACAATGGAGGACACTGTTCCAGATCAACAAAAACCGTTCACAAATTATAAATGATCATCTACTTAAACCGTCTCAGATCAAGATCTATAAGATGATGGAGCCAAAAATGTTTTCATGCAACTATACCTCTACTTTTGGCCCATTTCCATCATTCATCTTCAACTCCACCTCTATTCCACGGGTCATACCACTAGGCTTTAGATTGTTATTACAATGTCCTGACAGAGTAAGAGGAAATTATTAATCAACTGGACAAAGAAAATGAAAATTCACTGTATCAATTTTCAAGAGAACTTGTAAGCAAGATTTCAAAGTGTTACCAGCCATGTGTACTATACTGCTTCCTCCATTACTTTGGTCCAATAATCCATCCACACATAGAGCAGTTGAATCGTGTACACATTCAATAGAAACGGCTTTGCTTTCAGGCCTTTCATCAGGTGTAGCTACATTCTTCTCCATTTTCTCATACTGAGCAGTCTCACATAAGACATCTGAGGTCCTACCAGCTGTGCTATCCCTATCTGGATTACTGCTTTGCCCCAAATGATTACGTTCATTGATTTTTCGAGATGCCTTCGAGCGTTTAGAGTCAGCAATGCTAGTGCACTTCTGAGGACTTCCCTCACTCTCTCCAGCACTTGCACAACCACTTTTTACATTATGATTTGTGGACTTGACAACGTCTTCTTGGTCTTCAGCACCTTGAGGGCGAGAAGGAACACCAAATATCTGTTCCACGAAAGTTGTCCAAATCTTCATTACCTTTTCTAACTGTTCGGTAGAGCACATTTCTGCACATGAATACTTGATCAGCTGGTAAAGATCTTCATGAAGATCAGAATCTGGATAATCAAACTCCAAATTTGGGGAAATGGATAGTCTATTTCCGGCTGCAAGTGCGAGAAGTGAATCATCCTCTCGCTTCTTTTCAGTAGTCTCTTTTATCTCTGCCAACAATGCTGTAGAAAATAGAGTACACAAAGTCATTTCATAGCGTGATATAAAGAATAATGTGTGTACAGTAATATATGTTATGGACATACCTTTCATGCTCAGATTCTTTGAATCCTGCTGTTTGAAGTAGAAACTTCGATGATCAAGCGACTTGTAATAGTTCTTAGCATATATATCAGCCCAGACTTTGTCAAAATCCGAACGACACCTTACCCACTCTTCTTGCTTCTGTTTCAAACGTGTTAGGATAACAGGTAAAGCTAGAGACACGTTCTTCCTTAGCACATCCATCACATCTAGCCCGTGATCACCATATAACCGTTCTATACATCTTATGTTTAGAGCTACAAAAGACAGTAACAAAGCAGTCCATCATAAATAAATAAAAAACACAGCTCAGCTACTAACTAACATCCATGCTGCTTTCTGTTTTACACCAGCTTATATTACCTGTGAGGTGATCCTCGACACGGATGGGGCTGTTGGTTTTCAGTTCGTTACTGTTAATCTTTGCCAATACTTCTTCCACATGCTTCGTAGTTGAATTCACCGATTCTAATAGCATGTCAAGTTCAAACCTAAAGCAAAAGAGAGAAATATATTCACACAAATACCAAAAATAATTACTCATAATTTGACCCAAAAATTGGCTCATAATAACAGGACAGTAAACCATAGTTTATGAAAAGTATGAAATACAGGGTTCCCTATCCGTTACTGTCCACCATTAGAAGTAAATGAACCAACCTGTCATCCTCACATTTGAAGAGGCTCTCTTCATACTGGTTCTTACGCATGTGGCTAAATGAATAATCTTCGCTTCCTGATGTGACGGAGACCCAGTGATCATTAAGAACCAGTTTACCAAGCTCTGTCTTCTGGCTTGCAATGGAAATTGGGTACTGCAGAAACCAAAATATCTTACATTAGACTAATGAAACCAAAGATGATACGAAGAAAAGCAGATCCACACATGACAAGATGCAGCCACATACATTTTTTGGAAGTAACCGATAACTAGGAGTGCATTGTTCACAATTGGAGAGATCTAGTTCACTGATCGGCTTTGCCCATTTCTGACTTGCTGCTGCTTTTTCAAGCCTCTCCTTCTCATGATCTTTGTCCCTAAACCCTTCATCTCTCTTATGTTCTTGGTCTCTATCATTGTCCAGTGAAGGTTGAGGATATTTGCCTTCACTCCACAAGGACTCTGCAATATAGTTATGAATGGGTTTGTTTCATTTTCAGCACTAGAAATAGATATATCTGGAAAGAAGATCAGACATAATAGTGGAGTTGTGTAGTTCACTCAGCATCAGATTCATGTAACCTTGCAAAAGATAAGTAGACTTACTCTTAGTCAGGATACCAGAAAGCAGTCCTTCTGCAAGAAGATTGAAAAGGTTAAGTATCTGTCTTCTGATCTGAAATCAAAGAATGCGTAGGCCGAGAAAATTTCGTAGTTACCATTCTTTTCACAATGCATCAAAAACTCTATAAAGGAATCCATGAGGTCAGGATATACTCCAATTAAATTTCCTACCTGATACAAGCACAAATGTTCATGAATCATTGCAAACAAATGTCACAGTGAAAATTCAAGGAAGTGATATATGCATATACCAAAGATTGCAATTCTGGTCGGCTGATTATTTCTTTTGAGAAGAGATTAAGACAACGTAAGAACTCCTGGTACTCTGAGGCATTAAGCTTTTCCCTTACTCTATCGACAATAGCTAGATCCTGACCATAACCTGACGTCACACAAGACAACTTTAAGTACTCACGTAATAGCTAACAACAAATTCACTCCTTGTCATCTTTCAAAATAAGTTGTCATAAAACGAGAACTCACTTTTCATGGCACCATTTTCATCATAAGTAGATGAACTAGGAACCGCTCCAGAAATTTTCTTTCCTTCCCTGACTTGATTCGAAATTTCAGCAGAATCATCACCTCTAATATACACTTTTTGCTTGTTGTTGAGAAACTGCACTTTTTTGCTATCAGGTTGGAAATCTCTGGCATCCCTATGCTCAGTTTCTTTGTTATAACCTCTCACGTATTCTTTATTTTCCTTCTTCACAGGTCTCTCCCGTTCCAGGTCAACATGTTCAGTACTATAGTCATGGTCAGGATGTGGAGTAATGATCCGGTCCTTCTACAACAAAGCCACAAACAAATGATGTTCAATATAATATTAGACATATAGAAACATTGTATTTCTCGGAAAATAGATGTCTGGAGAAGAACCTTATCAGGAAGAGAAGTCCCTCTGTCACGAACTGAAGTTTTAACAGTTTGAATAGAGGCTGTTGCTGAAGTATCAGGTAGAAAATGAGTAAACTCGACAAGTAAATCCGTATGATCCCGAAATAGGATCGCAACCTGAGATAGACGTGTAAAAACTAAGTAACGAATAGCAAAAAAGATACACATAAAAGTATCAATGAGCGTACCTCCTGGTAGACTTCAGTAATGGACTTGCTATCCTTTCTGTACAAGTTTAAAATGTCTAAAAATGATTTGTATACACGATCATCGCCCTGAAACCTTGCCTGCAAATGATTACGATTTCTAAGAGAGTAGGAAAAAGCAGTAATGTTCCATGGGAAGTTTATCACATAAAACAGATCTACTACCTTAATCTTGTTCACAAAACTAATTGCTTCCTCAAACTCAACGCGTTTCTTCAGTGGAGGTGGTCCATCTTCGGGTTGAAGTGTGATCTCAAAACCCTTTGGTAAGAAGGTATTGAAACCCAAAATCAATTCTTGGTGCCCTTTAAAAAGTTCTTTAACCCTTGTTATGACACCAGCTGTATCCACTCTACAAAAGAATAACACTAATTCGGCAATCAGTACCATCCTAACAAGTTTTAAAAACTAAGCATAACAAAGAGAGAAAAGAAAAAAAAAAAAGACTATACCTTTGAGATTTAAAGTTCTTCATGACCTCGAGAAACTCGTCATATTTGTCACGTTGATCCTGAAATTTATCCTTGACAGCTTTGAGGTATGCAAGCGCATCATTAGTAGTAAGCTTCTGTGCACTTCCTCCTCCAACCATGGTTTAAAGCTGAACAAAAGCTTCATTACCATCAAACACAGATCAAATTAAAGTCAGTCAACATCTCAAAAAGAAGACTTAACAACGGTTCTCAAAAAAAAAAAAAAAATGATTGAATGAATCCTTGAACAAACCCTAAAACCCATGTGCTCACATACGCTCATTATTATTTGGTCTTTCAAAGTCTTTACAAAAAACTAAATCAGATGAAAAATTTAGCATATGAGAGATTAAGAGACACAATAAGCTAAAACACTTCTCCTGAGGACAGAACAAAGAAAGGTCTTTAAATTTGGGGAGATTCACGTGAATTTGGTCTCTCACTCTCTTCATCCACAAATCACATCCTAAATAACACTCGAAATCAAATTGAAACTTGAATTCATCTCAAACAAGGCAGTAGCTGCAGATCTAGCAACTACAAAAGAAAAAGATAAAAAGAAAACAAAAAATACCAAAACGGACCAGAAGAATTCGATCTTAACTTAACCCTCAGATTATTTCACTTTCACTTGACGATTATTAAAATTGNCCCCCCCCCCCCCCCAAAAAAAAAATGGAAATAGAAAGGGATAAAAAAGCGAAACACGAAGATCATCGTTTACCGAAGAAGAAGAAGAAGAAGAAGAAGTCTAGAAGAAGAAGAAGTCTAGAAGAAGAAGAAGAAGAAGCTTCCTCCTCCTTATTTACTAATCCCACGAAACAGCTGAGAAGACAAAAGCTATTCAACAATTTTCAGACACAGGACTCACTGAGCAATACGAGTTTTTATGTTTTTATTGAAGGAAAGAAAGATTTGAGACTTTTTCTTAAAAGGTCTTCTTCTTCTTCTTCTTAAGTTAAATTAAATAATTTAAATTACATTTTCTTTCTCGTTCGCTATATTTTTTTATTCTTTGTTAAAAAAAAAAAATCCTTTTCTTTTTAATGTTTATTAAAGTTTGTATTTTCCTGTTTATTATATTACTTTCATTGTTATTTTTTTTTTTTGGTTATATGATTTTTGGGGAGTTATAATTTATCTTCTCCTTCTTGGAATTTTTTTAACCTCATTAGTTATGTCATGTGCAAAATAAATTATTAAAATTTGTTGGAAATGATTTGTAACTTAAGGTTTTAAATGATTACGAGTATTAAAACGATTTTTTCCCTAAGTAATTTAGTTTATATAAAATTCTTTAAAATTATAAATGTTTAGGGATGAACAAAAAAAATGTAACCAAAATTTTTAATTTAAATGGATATGTTTGGCTAGCATTTACTAACAGAAGAATGGTTTAACTCTAACTTGTCTAGAAAGCAGAAACCGTAAAAATCGAACATATTGTTAACCTTTCAAATTCAAATTGAATATTTTTCTATAGGCATAATGATTTTTCGGTAGACCCGAAAACTTTGTTTTTTTTTGTTCGTAGACTAATTCCGATCAAACTTATCTTTGTATTGCTGCTGGGTTGATAGGCGTAAAACAACCCCATAGTCAATTCAATTCATAGGTAAGCATGGAAATAACTCAATGATGGTACGTAATTTAGAATTCTTTTTTTTTTTTGGTCAGGACGTAAATTAGAATTCTGATACTGACTAAAATTATTTCTAGGGAAAAGAAAGCTGCAAATAAATCATTAGTAAAAAACCATTTAGTATTTATTATCTCTAACTTATAAAAAAACTACTTGTATGTGAAATCTCTCTATCACCACGAATTTGGGCTTGTAACAGAACTAGACGAGTCACTTTCTGATTTAGCATCAGGCATAAAATGAGTAAACTCCGCAAGCAAATCCTTATGATCCCGAAATAAGATAGAAACCTGAGATCAAAGTATAAAAACTAAGTAAAAATATTAGCAATAAGTATATAAATCAATGAGCCTATAGCTACCTCATAGTAGACCTCGGTCATGGACTTTTCCTCCTTTCTGTAGCGGTTCATAATGTCTATAAATGATTTGTATGAACGATCATTGCCTTGAAACCTCCTCTACAAATGAAATGAGAATATTAATACAAGGAGCGTAGGAAAGGGATCAAAATCAGCAAGAGAGTTTTAGCACATCAGATATTTTTTTTTATTTTTTTTTTTTGATAACTCAGGAGTGATCCTAAAGGTTTTCTAGGTCCAAAGACTAATCTCCTGGGCCGAGAGAAACCATGTTAAAATTCGAACCCCCATGGCCAATGCTACTCGAATCCAGATGGCGTGACTTTTATCCCTTTACCACTGAACGCAGGTGGCACATCAGATATCATCTTTACCTTAATCTTGTTAACAAATTTAATAGCGTCCATAAAATCAACGGATTTCTTCGGTGGATACTGTCCATCCTCGGGTTCGAGTGTCATCTTAAAACCTTTTGGCATGAAGGTATTGAAACCCACTAGTAACTCTTGGTGTCCTTTGAAGAGTTCTTTTATCCTTAATATGACACCTAAAAAATCCACTCTACAATGGAAGAAAAAAAAAACACAATTAGGCAATATCAGTTCTTAATTTTATCCGAACCAAGGCCCAAACCAAAACATATTAAAAAGTAGAGTGAACTATATGAACCTCCGGTCACTATAATCCGTCAGGATCTCAAGAAACTCGGTATATTTTTCACGTTGATACCGAAATTTATACTTCACGGTTTTAAGGTATGCAAGCGCGCTACCTGAAGGTGGCTTGCTTTCACCTCCAACCATGGCTTGAAGTTGAATAGAGCTTCATTGTCCAAAGAGAGAGAGAGGTAACCAAAAGAAAGGTGGAACATTATAATAAGCATCAAACTGAATCATTCAAAGTCGTCTTTTAACATCTCAAAAGAGTAACGTTTCTTTAAGGATTGGGTCCTTAAACAAACCCACCAAAGTCCTAAGAACAAAACAATTAATGATCCCCATAATCAATAACCACACCATTTCACTCGAGGAAAAATTTGGCATTCAAACTGATGGGATAAAGAGATAAATAAGCTTACACTTCTCATAAGCCATAATAAGCGAGTTATCAAAAACTAATATATTCTCTAAGGACCACATGAAGCAGAAAACTACACATGTGAAGCAATCAATTCAAACAGAGCAAACCAATCAACAATGGATTACTAGATATGTCATAATCTCATCCTCAAACCAAAAAAAAAAAAAAAAAACTATGGGATTTAGATAATTTTTTTGGGAAGAAATTAAACCAAATCAATATAAAATTTGAGGGGTTCAAGTTGATTAAACTTCACCACTCGATTTTGATGATTCATCAGATAATAATAAAAAAAAATTATTCATCGAACTCAAAGTGCGAAATCATCCCACGAAGACAAAACAAGCAACTACAAAAGCATTATTGAACCAGAGAATTTCATAAAAACTTGTAGTGGACGTAACGAAAACTACACAAAAAAAGAAGATCACATGTGTTATGTGTATATAGTTTACCAAGTTTCGAAGACGAATGAAGAAGGCTTCACACAATCACGATCACGAAGCAGGAGAGACGATCTTCTAGATAATATCTCTCGATGTTGTAGTATATCCTTTTAAATAGGGTTTTGTTTTCTGAATTATGCGATTCCACAATTACGTAAGATTATTTTTTATTTATTTTTCATTTATCTTTTCCTCGGGCGGATTTTAATTAATCATGGTTTAAAATAACAAACTAACATAAAAAGTACATTTTTAAGGTTTGATATTTTCATATATTTTTTCAACGTCAAAAATTTCTTGATTAAATTACCGGTATTGTATTATCTATTATCTAAGACGAAAAAAGAGAGAGTAGTATTATCTATTTTCAAGCATAAAATAAAGAAGGCACTATTCGATTAAGTTCAGCACAAACAAAATAAGCTTTTCGAGATTTGTGATAATACTAATCTCTTCTAGGTGAAAATCAACAATTTTAATAACAAAAAAACACAAGTGCAATGAGCATCGAACTAAAAACACTAAAACCTCTGTAGAAAGAAAATAAACTATACACTCAATTGTCGTTTATTTACAAATCTTGTCATGTAGCTTTTGTGCTGCTGATATTACAAACTCCTTCTTTTTGAAAACTCTGAGAAACTCCTCGATCAAATCTTCATGATAATACAGAGTATCAATGACCTGCAAAATACATAAATGTAATCAGGAATAACCAAAAAAATCAAAACCAAGAGAACAACAACAACAGAGAGAGTACAACATTACATTGCACACCAAGAACAAACAAACATACCTCCTCCTGCAACTCCTTTACAGACATACGTCCCTCTTTGAACCTAGTCATTACCATGCAAAACGTCACCACTACATCTTTATCAATGCTCTTAAACCTTGTCTGCAGATCGATGAATTCGCAATAGTTTAGCAAAAGAGAAATTAAGAAAAAGAAATTTTAAAAATTGGTATTTCCTTGGGAGTAGAGCATTTTGTGTACCTTAAGGTTGTTCATAAACTCCTCTACATCAGCATGTTTCTTTTTGGTATGAGGATGCTTGTTTCTCTTAGCCTCATCAGGAAGGAAGACATGGAAACCATGAAGCAGATCCTGATGATCTTCCAAGAGTTCCTCAACCCTTTCAACGATGCTATCTTTATCGACACTAAAAAAAAAAAAGAGACTTAAGTTACATCAGAATCGATTTACACAAAGTGTTTTTGTTATCTCTCGATTCACAGTTGCAAAAAAAAAAAAAGACCAAACCAAACATAAACATGGAAGTTAAGAATTCATCATACCTAAGCTCCCGAATACCATTCAAGATATTGATAAACTCTTGATATTTTGAAGGTTCATCATGAAATGCTTCCTTCACATCAGAGAGGTATGACTGTGCATCATCAGAAGTTAGAGCCTGTGACACTCTTCTTCCAACCATTGTATGGATCTGGCTAAAACCCTTTTTGGTATCCAATATCCAAAGAAATAGAATTTTTTTGGTCAGTAAAACAGAACACATCATTGAATCCCTCTTACTACTATCTCAAACGTATTACGACAATGTAACTCTACAATTCTTGAAGAAACAGAACAGAGTACAGAAATACAACTCCCTCATTCCACTATTTATGATTCCCCTAAACACTGAACAAGAACCATTGAAGCTAATTCTCAAAATCTAGATAGTTGTCTCAAAACCAAAATCAACAAAAACCCAATTCAATCCCTTAAGAACAACACAGAACAGAGCCTACAAATGTAAAGCAGCCAATACAATACAGAGCAAACCAATCAAACACTTAAAATTCTTAAAAATCTCAATTCTCAAAGAAAAATGAAGAACTCAATTCACTAATAAAGAGCTTGCGTCATTTCGAATTCGAGGGTTTTCGTCACAGATGCAATTCGAAGAACCCAAATTCGATAACATCTCAGAAACTAGAAAAATTCAAGCAATTTACTAAGCCTTAATAGAAAAATCCACAAAGCAATGAACCCGGAAAAAAGGAAAACACAAGGAGGAGATCATTTCGTATGGTTACCGAATCTCGGAGACGAAGAAGAAAATGGGGTCCTCCTAGAAAAGATCTAATAAATTCGTCGAGTTGTTCCAAAGGAGCAAATGGGACAAGGCTTCGAGACCAAGCTTTTGTATCTCTCTCTTACAACACACGATCACCAAGGAGACAGAACTATCTTCTAGGGTTTTTTTTTTGTCATATGTTTTTTTTTCATTAAATAGTGAAGGATAGAGTCTCCATATATATATGTCGGCGGAAACAGTGAAAGATAGAGTCTCCATATATATATGTAGGCGGAAACGCTAAACACTCTTGGAAACTATAGGCCCAAACAAAACGAAAGTTGGAAACACTAAACATTTTTGGAGATAATAGGCCCAAAAAAAGCGAAAGTTGGAAATGTTAAACATTTCCGGAGACTATAAGCCCAAAAAAAGCGCAAATTACTAACGCTAAACATTTTCGGAGACTACAGGCCCAAAAAGGCGAAAGTTGGAAACGCTAAACATTTTTCGAAACTATAAACCCAAAAAAGAAAGCGAAAAATAGAAACACTAAATATTTCCGGAGATTACAGACCCGAAAAAGAAACTAAAGCCCAAACTCTAACAAAGAAAATCTTACTTTAAGTTACATGAAAACTAATTGAAATCGAAATACAAACCACAAAATACCAAACAAAATAAGCTCAAAAGAAAAACAACTTACTAAACTTATTTTTTCACCAATGTGAACAAAACACCCAATCTACTTTGTCGTTAACAAAACCTCCTATTATTAAATCAGACTATCAGAGTACCTCTCAAATAGATTAACCCTTGATTTCTATTCCGATACAAAGACCAAATCGCTTTATCATTCGAAAACATCCAGTTATAAAAATAAAAGGGCAGTTCTCACAAATCACAAAAATAAGTTTTGTTTCCCAAATTAGCACTTCATCTCCAAATTTTCAAAATAACACCATGTACTACTTAGGGCATATTTATCGGTGATACTGATGGAAGTATCTAACTCGGACTAAAAAAATAAATACAAAATTATAATAGAATTGAAAACCAGTAGAAAAGTGACACATAAGTTAGAAGGGTCTATAATGATGTCTTTAATATCTTGTAGAAGACATTTTCTTATTCTCTCTCCTCACTGATGTCTTACATTTATATTTTAAAAAGTACTAAACACATTTATAGTATATGCGATGAGAATGCTCTTAAAGTTTAATTTTCTAAAATTACATTTTTAATCATCAAAACTAAACCACAAACTCTAAACACTAATACATACTTTGAAAAACTATAACCTAAATTTAAAATAGTTAACTCAAATCTAAAAAGCTTTGTTTGATATTATTATTTTGTAATTTTCAATTAGTGTTAATTTTGGGAATTGTGGAGTATGTGGTATAACTCGTATTTTATAGTAATTTTCTAATAAAAATATAATTTTTTTTGTGTGAAGCAAAATATAAAAAACACCCATATATGAAGGACTTAAATATCCTTCTTCCAACAAAAAAATGTTACTATAAGAAAATGTTACTAAAACATAACTGGTTATATATTAAGCGGCTGAAGCAACGTAGACATCCCTGTGTCACGAACTAAACGACTTTCTTGAGAAAAATCAGACAAGGGAGCAAATTCTAGAAGCAAATCAGGATGCTCCCGAAACTGTATGGTAATCTGAGACAAGAAATAAACATGTTTAGAAGACAAAATGGCTAATTAAGAAAAGAGTATGTGTATATATGCTATAGCAACAATTTAAAATATAAAATTTAGAAGATATGATACAAATGGAAATAGCAACACATGCAATGAACCTAACCTCATGGCAAACTTCAGTCAACGACTTGCTTCCATTTCCCCACATCAACATATTGTTGATAAAAGAATCGTATACTGTATACATCTTTATTGCCCTTAAACCTTGCCTGAAGTTATACGGAATAGTTTGAAAACGAATATATGTATTATCTATATATCGATCTCCTTCGATATGGTTAAGGACATATTACCTTAACGTGAGAAATAAATCTTAAAGCATCTGTAAATGTAATCTTTCTATCTCCTCTTCCTCTAGATGTAGTTTGAAGTTTGGCTAGACCTTCATTAAAAAACAGGTAACGTTTTCATTAGCAAAATATAACTGAGATTTTTATTTCACTACAATCCAACTTTTTTTGTCAATTAGAAAAGCCATAAGCCATCATAATAGGTTTATCCTCAAAAGAACTAGTGTCACCTATAGTTAGGTTGCCTATATCTTCTCCTCCTCCAGTCATGGTTTTTGAGAATTCGACTGCGAGGTATAGGGTTTGAAATTTCTGACTGATCTCTTCTTTCTTGTTCACCAATCTTTTTTATATATACATGTTGACAACCAAATTATTTTTTACAAATAAGGTCCTTATTTTTTTAATCATTATGTATTTGTAATAGGATAAAAATAGATCATCACAATTCACACACTTGTGTACATTAGCATATAAAGTTATATGATCCAAAACTGGATCTGCTGCTAATTCCCGGTTTGGTCGGTCAATTTCAATTTTTTTTTGAGTTATTTCGAAAAATAGACAGTTTTCAAAACATAATTGTAAAAATAGTACAATCACTATTTACAATTAGTAAATTCCACATTTTTACTGTTTTCTACTATTCACATGACTTTTCAACCCTCATAATCATTTCATATTTACAACAATGCCATTTAGTTTCTAATTTTTTATTTTATTGAATATATGCTCCCTACAATCTTAAAAACAAAATGCTGGGTAATTAAAATTGGTTTTTGAAAATTTTAAAAATGTATAAAAATCTTTGTTTTTTTTCTTTATAATTTGATATGTTTTTTGTTTGATAATTTTTATTTGAAAATGTTAAATTTTTTTTTACAAATTTTGTATCTGTACACATTATTAAGTATACAAATGTTTGTACACATTATTAAGTATACAAATGTTTGTACACATTATTAAGTGTACAGATGTCCGTACATATTATTAAGTGTACATATATAATTGTTTAATTCTTAGGGTTTCAGATATTTATATCGCAATTGGTTTTGTTCAAATTACATATGTACACTTAATATTGTGTGTCTGTAAACTTAATAAAGTGTATAGACATTTGTACACTAAATAAAGTGTACAGATACAAAAGATGTATATAATATATATAAAAATTATTAAATAAAATTCTTATCAAAATGTAAAGAATAGAATATAGATTTTTTTGTATCTAAATTTTTTTTAATAAAGATTACATTAACAATTGTTTGAATAATTATGATTGAAAGAAAAAAAAACTTTATTTCTCACCCGCACACATACCCCTTTTGGTAATTTTCTCATCTAAGCCTATGTCCCACAATTTCCCCTATCTCACACATTTTCTATTACACAACATCTATTTTTCCAATTTTAAATAGTAAATGTATTAGTTTGCCAATTAAGTTTCCAAAATGTACTAATATGCAAACAAACCCTTTTTTTTTTATCATTGAGTCTCCCCCAAAAATAAATGAATAAATAAAGGAAAGAACCAAATCTCATGTCTTCTAGCCTTCTAGCTAGGTAACAAAGATAGATCAACATAGAAAGCATATGTGCATGTCATGATGTTCTGTTCTCTAGAATCAAACTAAAATCAAATGTCTTCAAACGAATATTCCAGCACTCTCTTCCTAGCTCTACTACTCTTTCTAATATCCAAACGTTATATTCAAACATACTAAACTAAGGCAGAGACGGTCTTCCATCAAAATAGTCGCGAAACTCCATGACTAAATCCTCATAATCGTGAAGAAGTGCAGTAACCTGCAAATATATAAAAGCAAATCAAACCAACAACTATATGAATGAAGTGCAACCAAAGGTGCCATACCAAGAACCCTACCTCCTGGTACACCTCATCTTTAGAGTTGTTTCCCTCACTGTACGTTTTTGATATCTCGAGAAATGAGTTAATTACATGACTACCATCTCCCTGAAACCTTGCCTGCACAACGACGAATTTGTTATTTTAGATCACAAGAGGAAACATCAGAATGGTATATTTCCTTAGGACTAGTGTACCATTTTAGCTGTTCTATACCTCAAGCTTCTCCATAAAATTGGCAGCACGTTGTTTTTTGTTGTTACTAGACTCAGCACCACCACCATTCTCATCATCCTCGGGAGGGATGGTTCTTTTAGCCTTGGGAATGAAAAAGGGTAACTGATCCGCAGGAAGGGCCGTTCTCTTAGCCTTGGGAGGGATGGTTTTCTTCACCTCGGATGCGATGGTTCTGTTTCTCTTAGTCCCTAGAGGGATAGTTTTATTCACCTTGGGAGTGGTGGTTCTGCTAGCCTTAGGAGAGATGGTTCTGTTAGCCTCGGAGGGGATGGTATTGTCAGCCTTGGGAGGAATGGTTCTGCTAGCCTTAGGAGGGATGCTTTTCTTAAGCTTAAGAGGTATGGTTTTGCTAGCCTCGGAGGGGATGGTATTGTTAGAGTTAGGAGGGATGATTCTGTTAGCCTTGGGAGGGATGGTTACCTTAGCCTTGGGAGGGATGGTTCTACTACTACTAGTCTCAGACCGGATGGTTCTGTCAGCCACCTTTTGCTCCTTCTTTACCAGCTTCTTTCCATTTTCAATCCTTTCCATTGCCTCGCGAAATTCGTGATAAGTTTTCTGCAGATTTATGAATTTGTTGTTTATTAACCACAAGCTAATAAAAGAGGAAATGTCAACATATTCCATAGGATTATTCAGCGTTTTAGCAAATTCTATACCTTATCTTTATTCATAGAATACTCTGCATCAGCACTTTTGTTCTTGGTATCATCACACTCAGCGTTTTGCTTAGACTTGGGAAACAAGACTCTTAAACCAAAAAGCAGCGTCGTATGCTCTTTCATGATTTCAGCCATCCTTGCACTGCCTAAAGCCTCATCGATTCTACAAAAGAGAATCATAGCAATATAGCACCAGAAAACAAATCACACTGTTTCTGTATATTCTCAGTTCAAACTAATAACCAAACCAAACGTCACAGGGACAAAAAAAATCGTACTTGTGATCAGATACATCTTTCTTTTTATTTTTTGGTCAAACAGATACATCTTTCTTGTGATCAGATACATCTTTCATGAGCTTGAAAAACTCGTCGAACTTTTCAGGTTCATCAAGAAATGCTTCCTTCACATCAGCAATGTATGAAACCGTTTCACGCATAGTTGTTCGTTCTCTTTCGGTATAACGAGACTGAATCTCATCATGAGATGCTTCCTTCGCAGGAGCGACATTTAAACGATCACCATCCATCGTTAGCTTGGGTGATACTCTTCTTCCAACTAATGGAGATCTCTGTTCATTAAAAACAGAGCAGATCATTATCATTCGTTTCCATCTAGTATCTTAAAATAACTTTTGAATTGACATAGACTTAGAAACCACACTTGCATTGAACGAGAACATGACAAATCAAGATTACATTCTAAAACTAATATCAAAAACCAAAACAAACCAAACATTGAATCTGATACCACTCTCAATGGTAATAACTGAACTAAGTCATATGCTTCTTCTTCTCTAGATGAAACAAGATCATGGCGTACTGAAGGATTCATTTAAATTTCATTGATCAGTATCTTTAGAACACATGAACACAATCATAAAACTTATCAAGAAACTAGAAAAGAATCAAACGAGAGATGGACAGAGAGGATTTGAGAGCAACAAAAGCAGAAGACTCGATCTTTTAACCTAATCGTCAGACGATTTCACATGAAACAAAGAAGAAGAAGATGTTCGTATAGTTACCGAACGAGCAAGAAGCTTCCTCTTAGCGCAGTGTAAAACGACTTCAAGATTTCAAAAAACAAACGCACTGAGACTGGTTTGATGATATAACAACGTGTAAATTTATTAAAACATTTTGAAAGAAAAGAATAGTAATTAAAAATGTTTTAACCATGTATTTTGGTGCATTAGAGTAATCAAGGTGAGTCCACTGGCCCCATTTTAGTTTTACTTTTGGTTATTATTGGTTAAATGACAAAATATGGGAGAACAGTTAAGAGAAAATGTAATTCCAATTAGTAATAAGACAAAACAAAAGAAAAGATTTGATAATAGAAGCATATATGATATATATACACTTCATGATGTTCATTAGAGTAAGAATCAAAACTAATCCCAAACCTCTACAGAAAGAAACTGTACATTCTCATTCTCGTTTATACATAACATTTAATTTCAAAGAATGGTTATCGTTATTAACATATTCTTCTCCACACATCCTAGAAGGAACATTAAATCATGAAACTTTAGTCTCAAACTATCTACTGAAGCTTTTGATTTTGAAAGTATCCGTGTTTAGGAAAGATTCTGGAGAAGTCCTCAATCACATCTTCATGGTAATAGAGAAGATCATAGACCTGCAAGATATATTATATAACCAAATCAAACTAAGAACAAAGAAGAAACCAACACAAAATAGCCCACCAAAGAACAGAACCTATACCTCTTCGTGCACCTCCTTTACTGATTTCTTTCCTTCCTCATACATTTTCATTATAAATGGAAACGACTCAACTACATGAGTATCAATTCTCTGAAACCTTGTCTGCAGATCCATGAAAAAATTGTTATTTAAAAATCACAAGTTAAGCAAAGGAGGAAATATCAACAAGATAACCAGCAGTCTAAATACCTTAAGCTTGTCCATAAAATTCAGTTCATCAGAGTTTGTAGGTTTCTCAGACTCAGAAGTGATGGTTCTGCTAGCCATTCGTGGAATTGCTATCTTAATCTTCAGAGGGGTGGTTCTACTAGCCTCAGGAGGGGTGGTTCTGTTATCCTTATGAGGAGTTGTTGGTTTAGCCGCAGGCAGGTAGGCACTTAAACCAAGAAGCAGTTCCGGATGATCTTTCATGAGTTCCTTCATCCTTGCAATGACACTATCATCATCATCTCTACAAAACAGACTTAGTAACATCAGAACCAATTCACATAGTCGGTTAGTTATGTAGACTGAGACATGAATCTTAAGAGAAAATCAATAACTCATACCTTCGAGCTCTAGAAGCATCCAAGATCTTGAGAAACTCAGCATATCTTGCAGGTTCATCATGAAACGCTTCCTTCACAGAATAGATGTATGAAAGTGCATTATCCATAGTTTCCTCTAGTTGTGGTACACTCTTCCCAACCATGTTAGCCTCAGGAAGGGATGAATCCATCAGCAGCCTTGGGTGCAGCACCTTCTTTACTGACTTGTTTCCTTCATAAATCTTTTCCCTCATCGCGAGGATGAGAATTTTTGTCTGCAGATACGATGAATTTGTTAAATATATAAATCAAAAATTATATTTCCATACGAGGTTTATTCGTCATATTACATTAAGGTTGTTCCCATGAATCTCTGCATCATCACGTTTCGTTTTGGCATCATCAGACTCAGCCTTGGGAGGGATGGTAATTTCAGACTTGGGCAACAAGACTCTCGAATCACGAGGTTGCTTAGGGTTCCCTTTAATGAGTTCAGTCATTCTTGCGTGTTATCGACGACTTCACAAAAAAAGAGAAAAACATCAGAAGAAAACAAATTCACAAAATCGGCTTAACCCTATATAAGAATCTAAGGTTCATAAAAACAGATCAGATCATTGAATCGAGTACGAAACCGTTTTTTTTCTTTGAGAATTTTCAGAGTCATTCAAGAAACAGAGCAAAAGTGCAGTAAAATATGGAAAATAAACTCGATCGTAACCCTAATTTGAAGCAGGTGAATTCAAATTGCAATTGAACGAAACAAGGATAAAACGAAAGAGGCGTTTACCGAATATGGCAGCGGAGCACGACGGTTCTTGGCCCGCAGAACTTCGATGGTTTCTTCTAGAAGCAAAAACCCTAAGAGACTGATTTATGTTTTTTTTTTTCTTTATTCACGAGAGATTTCAAAAGCTTTTCTACAGTAGTTAATTCTATATTCTAGTAGTATATATATATATATATATGCCAGTGAGAAAATGTTATATTTTCTTTTTTTAGTCCAAAGTTGAAAAAGTCCAAATAATTATATTCTCGGCGGGACCACCGTCTACACCATACCTTAACAAATATTTTCGTTCAAAATAATTTTTCCTAAAGTCTTATATTTACTTGATTTATTTTGTTTGGTTGGCTCTGTATTTTTTGGCCATTTACATATAGGTTTGAGTTACTCGAGCTCGGACCGTGCCATTAATTTAAGGGTTGATTCAAGCGTGAACCTATAATCTCCTGTGTAACCTTGTTATTTTTCTGAAAGTAGTTTCGTTGATTTAGCTTTCACTGTGTAGCAGCGTGCTCAAGTGTTAAACACTTAAACTTCTCTTAAGCCTTTGTTCTCTCCCTTTCCTTCTATTGAAACATTGATGTGATTTTGAGCTGTCTAGGTTATGTATTTTTTTTTAACAAAATTAGTAAATAGAAAGCAAAAGATACAAAATAATTAAAGGATAAAAGAGATTTATTTACAGAATTAGAAAGCAAAAGATAAAAGATATTTATTTACTAAATTAGAAAGCAGAAGATGAAAATAATTAAAAAAATCAAAGAGATTTATTTACATAATTAGAAATCAATAATTTAGAAATTAGTAAAAAAAAAACTTTTAATTCCACCAAGTGGTACCTTTGTGGTTAAAAAAAAACATATGAAAATCCAATTGTAATCTTGGGAAAGAGGGCAAAATTATCTAAGACTATCCTCATTCCTAAGACCATCCACATTGGTAAACTTTTTAATGGTGTCTTAAACATAATGTAATATTAAATTAAATCTAAGCATCCTCATTAGTTTTGTTTTATTTTTTTCTCCTCCATTGGTGATTCTCTAAATGTGGGTGTCTTTAAGCATAAAAAAAATTATATAAAAAATGAGTTTTTAAGATAATAATAAAATCTCACAAATGTTTAATAGAAATTTATGCAAAATCTTTGAATCTCTGCATCAAGTCTTCTTCATCCTTGTGATTTCATCACCACCTGCAGGAAGTTTTTTTTTTTTTTTTTGTTAAAAGACTTTCAAGTAATAAAACGTAAATGAAACAAAAAGTTTACAAGACCGAAGATACCGATATTTTTAGGGAAACAGAACTTGAACCAAAGTTAGAACTGAACCAATCGTTAAGATCGAACCAGGATTTCGGTTGAGAATTTAACCGCCTAACCACCTTCAATAATTGCTCTCGAGTACATCCAACAGTGGAAAACGAAAGGATTCAGATCGCATCTAAAGGTAGGTCATTTGAGTACCGTCTTCTATGGTGCTCCAGAGAACCAATGATGGAGAAGAGATAAAGATAGTTGAGGATTAGTTTCACGGAAGCTTGAAGCTCTGTTCCGGACTGTCGAATCGATTTGCCGCAGGAGAAAATAAGAAAATTTGAAAGCGTTTCAATGGAGGCGATGATTCCTCTCGGTCCATATCGTGTAAATCACCGCTTGCCAAGCTATTAAGAGAAGTTTCCTAGCTACCCGATTCACTCTGCACTGAGTGAGGTTAGTAAGAATCATATACCAGTTGTTCGAAGTAGGGAAAAGTACAACGTCTCGCTATTTCTGACCAGATCGACCAGCTATAGGGACATTCAAAGAAGAGGTGATCCCTCAATACAGGCGTGGTTGCATCGGGTTTCACCTGCAGGAAGTTAGCTCCAAGGTTTCTCCAGAAGTCCTACAACCAGAAGAAGAAGTCTGATGGATCATCATAAAGGATGTATATGGGCTTAATTAAACTTCAAAGGATGCAAAATCAGCAAAGTAAAGCCAGTTCTGGAAGTGAGCAATATGTTCTCGCTTTTGATTCCACCAAGTGGTATCTTTGTGGTTAAAAAACCATATGAAAATACAATTGTAATTTTGGGGAAGAAGGCAAAGATATCTAAGACCATCCTCGTTCCTAAACCCTTATGCATGTCTTAAATATTAATTAATATTAAAAACACTCCATTTTTAGAGAGTCTCCAAAAAGACACATATCTCCTCATCCACTATATATTTTTCTTAGTTTTATATTTAAAGACACCCAAATGACCAATGAGTGGAGGTTCTAAGACCAAGTCCATCGCTAAAAGCTATTAACGTTTCTGAAAAAAAAAACATAATAATATTTTAATTATAAATTTTAGAAACGTTTCTCAACTGCTACTACACACATGTCAGTTATTTAGTAACATATGCATGCCAGAAGAATCGACCTGAACTCAAACCTCTATCATTGCACACCTCAATATAGAAGCAAATGTGCATATCATGATGTCATGTTCCCTATAGAGTAAGAATCAAACTAAACTCAAAACAAAAGAAAACTATAACAGTCTCTTGTTAGAAACTATTCCTTCTGTGTCTAATACACAAGGATCACTAGGTCAACTTAAAATGTCTGCAAACTCCATGACTAGATCTTCATGATCCTGAACAAGTGAAACGATCTGCAAAAGATAAAAAAGCAAATCAAACCAAAAAAAAAGAAAAAAAAAAAGAACAAAAGAACCTGAAAAGTGCAACACAAAGTCGTCCACCAAGAACCCTACCTCCTGGTACATCTTAACTATGGACTTGTTTCCTTCTTGGTACATGTTCAGTATCTCGAGAAATGACTCATATACATGGCGATCATCCCACTGAAACCTTGCCTGCATGTTGACGGATTTGTTAGCATAGATGAAACATCAAAATGGTACTTGTTTAGGATTGGTTATATACTATTTTAGCATTCTATACCTTAAGCTTGCTAAGAAAACTCGCTACACGTTTCCTTTTGTTATCATCAGATGCAGCCCCTTTCTCAATCTTGAGATGAAGGATTCTCTGAGCCTCAGCTGAAAGGAAGTCATTTAAACGAAGCAGCAGATCCTGGTGATCTTGCAGGAGTTCGTCCACCCTTCCAATGGCACTAGCAATATCAAGTACTCTACAAAGAGAATAATAAACAAACATAATCAATTGACAATGTGTGGTTGTTGTTGTATATACTGAGACTTCAGATCATGGTAAAACAAAAATTAACAGAGGGAGACAATAATTCATACCTATGATGTCTAATATTATAAATGAGCTTGTAAAACACGTCATATGTTGGAGGGTCATCATGAAATGCTTCCTTCACAGCAGTAAGGTATGAAACCAAATCTTCCTTAATTGGCTTCTGTGGCACGCTTCCTGCTTTGTGATCAGCCTCCGAAGGGATGGTTATCTGAGCCTCAGCCTCCGGAGGGATTGTTATCTGAGCCTCAGCTGGAAGGAAGACATTTAAACGAAGAAGCAGATTCTGATGATCTTTGATGAGTTCCTTCATTCTAGCAATGTCATTAGGGACATAAACCCTACAAAGAGACTTAGCAACATCAGAATCAATTCACACAGTGTGTTTTGTTCTGTAGATTGATACTTATGAAATGATAAGAAAGCCAAACATATAACAAGAGAGAAAAGAACTTATATACCTAAGGACGCGAACATCAATGAAGAGCTTTAAAAACCCGTCATACTTTGCAGGTTCATCATGGAATGCATCTTTCACAGAATTGATGTATGTAACCACATCATACATAGTTGGCTCCGGTGATACGCTTCTTCCAAACATGGTGTGGATTTGGCCTACAAACCCATTAAAAACAAGTCAGATCATCAATCATTGATACATCAAGTGGTAATCTCAAAGCTATAACCACACCTTTTTTTCTTTACAGTCCTAAAGTTTTAAGAAACAGAACCTAGAGTGGAAAAAAAAAATTAACGACTTGAGACACTAGAAAGTAATCAATTGAGAAATCGAGAGCAACGAACCAGATTTAAAACTCGATATCTAACCTAATCGTCAGATGAACGAAAAATAATTTTAAAGGAAGAAGAAAAAGATGGTGGTCGTATGGTTACCGAACGAGCAAGAAGCTGTCTCTTAGCGCAGAGTATAAACGACTTTTAAGATTTGAAGAAACAAACGCACTGCGACACTTTCTCGAATTCTTCTGTTGGCGAGTCAGCGAGTGTATTTATAGTACTGAAACAAAAATAATCAAATTTTTAAAAACCCATATAGTTAAATAGGATTGTCAAAAGCTTTCCTATTGTTTTGACAATCCTTTTTAAAAATATTTAACAAAAAGAACATACATGTTACATGTAAATGTCAGATCATCGACCTGAATTCAAACCTCTATAGTGTATATGGAACAATACAATCATCGCACACCTCAAATATACAAAGCATATGTGCATATTATGATGTGATGTTCTCTACAGCGTAAGGATCGAACTAAAATCAAAGTATACAAATGAAGCTATATACTAACTTGTCGTTAGAAAGAACATGATACTTTCGTCTCTTGTACCCCAAACATTATATTCAAGCATCCTAAACTAAAGCAGAGACAGTCTCCTAATGTGCTCATCTATCTCTAGTGGAATTTGATCACCCTGATGGATGGGTCTTGAAAATCTCCGAAAACTCCATTACTAAATCTTGATGACCCTGAACAAGTGCAATGACCTGCAAAGATAAAAAAAAAGAAAACAAATCAAACCAAAGAGAACTAATAAAGTGCAACTCACAAAGTGTCCCACCCAAGAAACCCCTACCTCCTCATACAAATCATCTACGGACTTGTTTCCTTCTTTGAACATTTTCAGTATCTCGAGAATTGACTCATATACATGGAGATCATCCCCCTGAAACCTTGCCTGCACATTGACGGATTTGTTAGCATATGATGAAACATCAAAATGGTTATACTATTTTTTAGCATTCTATACCTTAATCATGCCATGAAAACTCACTGCATGTTTTCTTCTGTTATCTTCAGATACAGCCCGCTGATGGAGGAATCTCTGAGTCTCAGCTGGAAGGAAGGCATTTAAACGAAGAATCAGTTTCTGGTGATCTTGCAGTAGTTCCTCCAAGTATCCAACGACATTAGCAATATCAGTTAGTCTACAAAGAGAATAATAACATCAGAATCAGTTCACAATGTGTGCTACTTGTGTATATATTAAGACTTGAGATTAAGGGCAAACAAAAACGGAAGAGGGATACAAATAATTCATACCTATCACGTCTAAGAGAACGAAAGTGCTCGAAAAACACGTAATATTTGAGAGGGTTATCATGAAATGCTTCCTTCACAGCAGTAAGGTATGATATCCACATCTTCTTTAGTTGGAGGGATGATTATCGTAGCCCCAGTTGGGAGGAAGACACTGAAACCACGAAGCAGATTCGGATGATCTTTAAAGAGTTGCTCCACCCTTGGAATGACACTAGCGGCATCAAGTCTACAAAAAGAGAGACAAGTAACATCAGAATCAGTTCACATGCATGTTTGTGTGTGCGTGTGTTGTTGTGTAGATTGAGAAAAATCAAATATATAACATGGAGAAAAGTCAATTCATACCCACGATCATAATCCTTCATGAGCTTGCGAAACTCTTGATATTTTGCAGGTTCATCGTGTAATGCTTCCTTCACAGACTTTACGTATGAAAGCGCATCAGCAGCAGTTGACTTGGGTGTTACGCTTCTTTTAACCATGGTGTAAGATTGGCCTAAACTACATTGTTTTTATCATCCAAAGAAAGAGATCAGATCATTGAATCAATCGACTATCTAAAATCTTTCAAGAAAGAGAGCCAAGTGCAGTAAAAGATCAATATTGTTCCTCAAGAACTGTAAAATCCAAAACGACTACATAAAATGCAATAGCATTATTCTGAGTCAAAACCCTAATCAAAACCAGATTCGAGGCCTCAATGTAATAACTCTACGATGAAGAAGTTATAATTCAAGAAACGCTTCATTAGATCGAGGAAGGATTTGAAAGCAACGAATCAAAAAAAATCGATCGTAGCCTAATCGTCGGGTGAATTCACAATTCAGTTGAGCGAAACAAGGATAAATCGGAAGAGGTACGAAGTATAGTTTACCGATATCAGCAGAGCAACAAGAAGCTTCGTCTTCGCAGAGTAAAGGGAGTTCAAGATTTCTAGAAGCAAAGCAAAAACCTCAGAGACTGATTTGAATTTTTATTCACGAGTGTATATTTATAGTAGGGAATGTCATATTCTTTTTATTATCGGCTTTTGTTTGCAACTTTGCATTGAATCATATATTAATTAATATCATCAGATAAATTAATTAAATTTTTGTTTTCATAAAATTATATATGTTAAAGTTTGAGTTTAGGATATATTCCTCTCTGTTTTTGTTGCTAAGTTGAACTCTGTTTTGACTTGTGACTGTTTACCCTTTCGGTTTCTAACAAAAGATGACCCCAAAATCATATTTAATGGAAAAAAGCACATGTTACATGCCAGAAGAATCGACCTGAACTCAAACCTCTATAATATATGAAACAAATACAATCATTCCACTCCTCAAATATAGAAGCATATGTGCATATCATGATGTCATATTCTCTATAGGATCGAACTAAACTCAAAAAAGTCTACAAATGAAACTATACAGTCACTTGTCGTTAGAAAGAACTAAAATTTTTTTTCTCTTATACCCCAAACATTATATTCAAGCATCTTAAACTAAAGCAGAGAGGTCTTTCTAAAGTGCTCAGCTGTCTCTAGCAGAGTTTGACCCTGATGGATCAGTGGATCTCTTGAAACTCTTGAAAATCTCTGAAAAGTCCATGGCTAAATCTTCATGACCCTGAACAAGTTCAAAGAACTGCAAAGATAACAAAACAAATCAAACCAAATAGAACTAAGAAAGTGCAACTCACGAAGTGTCCCACCCAAGAAACCCTACCTCCTTGTAAAACTCATTTCCGGACTTGTTTCCTTCTTGGTACATTTTCAGTATCTCGGTAAATGACTCATATACACTACGACCATCCCCCTGAAACCTAGCCTGCACATTGACGGATTTGTTAGCAGAGATAAAGCATCAAAATGGTAATTGCTTACTAGCTTAGGATTAGTTTTATACTATTTTAGCATTCTATACCTTAAGCTTGCCAATAAAACCCGCTATACGTTTTCTTTTGTTATCATCAGATTCAGCCCGCTGATGGAGGATTCTCTGAGTCTCAGCTGGAATGAAGTTATTTAAACGAAGAAGCAGATTCTGGTGATCTTTCAGGAGGTGCTCCAAGCTTTCAATGCCACCACCAGAAATACTGAGTAGTCTATAAAGAGAACAATAACATCAGAATTATCAATTCACATTGTGTGAAACTTGAGATTAAGGACAAACAAAAATTGAACAGGGATACAAAGAAATCATACCCATGTTGTATAATATAACAGAGGACCTTGGAAAACACGTCATATTTTCTAGGGTCATCATGAAATGCTTCCTTCACAGCAGTAAGGTATGAATCCAAATCTTCCTTAATTGGCGTCGATGGTGTGCTTCTTGCTTTGTCAGCCTCGGGAGGGATGGTTATCGTAGCCCCATCTGGAAGGAAGATACTGAAACCAAGAAGCAGATTCCGGTGATCTTTAAGGAGTTCCTCCACCTTTGCAATGACACTATTGAGACCAACTCTACAAAAGAGACAAGCAACATCAGAAGTAGTTCACATGTGTGTGTGTGTGTGTTGTTGTTGTGTAGATTGAGAAAAAAAAAAACATGGAGAAAAGAATGCATACCCACGATTATAATCCTTCATGAGCATGATAAACTCTCGATATTTTGCAGGTTCATCATGGAATGCTTCCCTCACAGACCTTACGTATGAAATCGCATCAACATTAGTTGGCTTGGGTGTTACGCTTCTTCCAGCCATGGTGTCAAATTGGCCTAAACTACATTTTTTTATCATCGAAACAAAGCGATCATATCATTGACATTGAATCCATCTACTATCTCAAAGCTATTTCTTTAAAATATTTCAAGAAACAGAGCCAAGTGCAGTAAAATATCAATCTCATTCCTCAAGAACTGTAATCCAAAACGACTAAAATTATAATGCAATATCATTCTTCTGAGTCAAGACCCTAATCAAAACCAGTTTCGAGGCCTCAATGTAACGATGAAGACGTTGTAATTAAAGAAGGATTTGAAAGCGACGAACCAGAAAACTTGATCGTAACCCTAATCGTCCGGTGAATTCACATTTCAATTGAATGAACAAATAAAATCGAAACAGGAACGAAGTTTAGTTTACCGATACCAGTAGAGCAACACGAAGCTTCGTCTTCGCAGAGTATAGGAAATTCAAGATTTCTAGGAGCAAGGCAAAAACCTCAAAGACTGATTTGAATTTTTTAGTCACGAGTCTATATATATATATTTTTTTTTGACAACTCACGAGTCTATATTTATAGTGGGGAATTTCATATTCTTTTTATATTTTAATCATCGACTTTTGTTTGCATTGATCAGATAAAGTAATCAAAAACATTTTCATAAAATCACATCAAATTTACTTAAATTATAAAACATATTTGTTATTAGATAGACTTGAGTTTTGTTTGGTTTGCTCTGTTTTTTTTTGGCCAATTCATAGGGTTGAGTTTGATCTTTATTCCTCTCTGTTTTTGTTTCTACGTTAAACTCTGTTTTTGAGTGTTTTGAGTTTTTTCACCTCTACAATTTCTAAGAAAAGATGAACTAATAAAAGTCAACATAGCCCAAATGTACACAGCTCTGCTCTTTTGATCTCGTAAGGCAGAGACAGTCTTCCAATGCCCTTAGATATCTCTAGACCCTAGTAGAGGTTGACCCTGATGGATAGGTGAGTCCATTGAAAATCTCTGAAAACTCCATGACTAAATCGTCATTACCCTGAAGAAGTACAAAGACCTGCAAAAGATAACAAAGCAAATCAAAACCAAAGAACTAAGAAAGTGCAACTCACAAAGTGTCCCTCAAAGAACCTTACCTCCTGATACGCATCATCTTTGGACTTGTTTCCCTCTCTGTACATTCTCAATATCTGGAGGACTGAGTTAACTACATGACTACCATCGCCCTGAAACTTTGCCTGCGTACATATGGACACTTTTGTTACTTGATTCACAAGTTAACAGATAGGAAACATCAAAATGGTTTTCCTGAATTCTTAGGCTTAGTTTACCATTTAAGCATTTCTCTATACCTTAAGCTTCTTGATAAAATTCGTTTTAGCTGAAAGAAAGACACGGAAACCAAGCAGCAGATTCTGGTGATCTTTCAGGAGTTCCTCCACCCTTGCAATGACACTAGCGGTATCGACTCTACAAAGAGACTTCGTAACATCAGAATCTGGTTTGTTGTGTGTAGACTGAGAAAACCAAACATAACATGGAGAAAACAATTCATTCATACCTACGAGCTCTAAGATCATTCAAGAGCTTAATAATTTCGGCATATTTTGCAGGTTCGTCATATAATGCTTCCTTCACAGCAGTGAGGTATGAAGTTACATCATCCATAGTTGCCTCCGGTGATACACTTCTTCCAGCCACATTTGGAAACTGGCCGAACTCGTTGTTAGCCATGGGTGGGATGGTTATCTGAAATCCAGCTGGAAGGAAAGCATTAAAACCAAGAAGCAGATCCAAGTGATCTGATACGTTTAAGATGTAGAATGTAGAATAAGAACAGAGAATAAGACAAATGCTCGTTTATTACAAGACAAAGTGAGACAAATGAGAGAAATGTTCGGAGTCTCTCCCCTCCCCTTACAAAAGTGTTCTGATATTCGATACCTACTCCCTTACCCCCCTCTGTCTTTAAGTACTCTTTCTGATACCCTAATGTTCCTTTGTCTCTACACTAAAGAGCCGTTGTAGCCACAATGCCGTAGGACAATGACCTTATTCATATTAAACTAGAACAACCTGTCCAAGAGGCCTGTTACTATCTCTTGGACCTACTGGATCTATGTTATTGGACTCCTAGCCACTTGGGCTTCTCTTCTTCCTTTGGTAATGATAGAGAATAGGAGGATGTTGCTATTCATACGTATCATTACCCCCGTATCATTACCCCCGCCTTCGATATCGACCTTGTCCTCAAGGTTGAAGAGTGGAAACTGCCCTTTGATTGTGTTGACCCACTCCCAGGAGCATTCATAGTCAGGATGCCCTTTCCATTTGATTAGAACTTCTTTCTGGTTTGAGCGACGGTTGGTGCGTCTCCCCAATACCTTCTCAGGTTCTGCTTCAAGGACCCCTTCACCTGAAAGTTGGATTGGAATAGAGGTTGATACCATCTTATCACCGATTGCCTTCTTTAGCTGGGAAATGTGAAATGTGTGGTGTATTTTGGCCTCCGGTGGTAATTTGAGCCGATATGCGACTGCCCCCACCCTTGCCTCGACCCTATAGGGACCATAAAACCTGGCCACCAACTTCTCATTCACTCATCTGGCCAGACTGCGACGAGGTCGCAGCTTGAGATAAACCTGATCCCCCACTTGAAACTCCACTTCCCTGCGGTGGCCATCCGCTCGTGTTTTCATCAACTGTTGAGCCTTGTGCAAGTGTTCTTTGATTAATACAAGCGTCGAAATAGTGTCATTTTAATGGCAGAGTGGAATGATGTATTATAACACCACTCTGCCCAAGGGAGAAACTTGGCCCAGGTACGCAGTTGTTCCCCTGCTAAGCAACGCAGATACGTCTCCATGCTTCTGTTAGTCACCTCCGTTTGACCGTCGATTTGAGGGTGATAAGCTGTGCTGAAGCAAAGGTTGGTACCCGCTAGTCTGAATAACTCTTTCCAGAACTGACTAGTGAAGACCTTGTCTCTGTCGGAAACGATGGAGCGAGGGAACCCATGCAACCGTACAACCTCCTGGATAAACAAGTTCGCCACATCAGTCGCTGTAAAAGGGTGCTTGATCAGTAGGAAATGGGCATATTTGGACAGTCTATCCACAACCACCAGAACCGCATTATGACCTCTTGATTTAGGCAATCCTTCGACGAAATCCATGGATATATCCTCCCAAACCTTCTCAGGGATGGGCAACGGTTGTAACAGACCACCAGGGGAGAGTGTGGAGTGTTTGTATCGTTGACAAACCTGACACGCTACCACATGTTTGCGAATGTCAGTCATCATCCCCTCCCAAAAGAACAGGTCTCCAATCCGCTTCTGAGTTTTTAACACCCCTCCATGACCTCCCAATTTCCCATCATGAAACTCTCTCATTATTAATCCAGTAATGGCAGATCCTTTAGGAATCACCAGCTTGCCTTGTCTCAGCAGACGCCCTTGGACCAGCGAGTAGTCAGAGTTGGCTTTAGAACCAGTGCGTATCCCCTTTATGATTTCCTATAAGTCTCTATCCTTATCCACCTCAGAACAGACCTCCTCCAACTGAACTGCTGCGGGACCGAAAGAGCAAACAGCGTCGGAACTACCTCTGTGCGAGATAATGCATCCGCAACTTTATTCTCCAAGCCAGGTTTGTAATGAATGTCAAAATCAAACCCAAGGATCTTAGTGAGCCAACGCTGATATTCCATGTTAATCTCCCTCTGTTCTAACAGGAACTTGAGACTCTTCTGATATGTCCTGACCACGAACTTCCTCCCTAACAGATAGTGACGCCACTTCTGTATAGCCATCACTATTTCCATGAGCTCACACTCATACACTAATTTGAGCCGCTGTCTCTCTGTCAGAAAATAACTGTAATATGTTATGGGACACTCATTTTGCATTAAGACATCTCCCAACCCGATCCCTGATGCATCTGACTCCACTACAAACATCTCTGAAAAGTTTGGAAGAGTCATAATTGGTACCATAGTCATGGCTGTTTTGAGTGTCTTGAAGGTTTCTTCTATTTTCTCCCCCCCACTCGAACTGATCTTTTTTAAGTAAGGCAGTCAAAGGTCGTGCAATCACTCCATATCCTTGCACAAATTTGCGGTAGTAGCCAGTGAGACCCAAAAATCCGCGTAAGGCCCTGATGTTAGTGGGAGTTTGCAATTCCACCATTGCACTGGTTTTCTCCGGATCCGCAGCTACTCCTTGAGGTGTAATCACGTGTCCCAAATACTCAAACTGCTCGCTACCGAATTGACACTTCTTTTGGTTAGCAAACAGACTATGCTTGTGCAACATTTGGAGAACCTCCCTGAGATGACACTGATGTTCTGCGAGAGTTCGACTGTAGACGAGGATGTCATCAAAGAACACCAGCACAAACCGCCTAAGGAAGGGTCGAAAGAGGTCATTCATCAATGACTGGAAAGTAGCAGGAGCATTCGTCAAGCCAAAAGGCATTACGAGGAACTCGTAATGTCCATCATGAGACCTAAAAGCTGTCTTTGGTATGTCTTCAGAGTTAACTCGAATTTGGTGATAACCAGAACGGAGATCCAACTTGGAGAACATCTTGGCTCCATGAAGCTCATCCAACAGCTGATCGATCATTGGAATAGGGTAGCTATCCGGTATAGTAGCTTTGTTCAATGCCCTATAGTCCACACAGAATCTCCAACTCCCATCTTTCTTCTTCACTAGCAATACATGACTGAAAAATGGGCTCCACTCTCACGAATGATCCCTGCTGCGAGCATGGTTGCTATTTGATTTTCTATCTCTTCCTTTTGCGCCTGGGGATATCTGAACGGCCTCACACTAACTGGTTCTGCTCCTGTTTTCAGAGTGATAGCATGCTCTTTCCCTATAGTAGGAGGTAAACCTTGGGGTTCAGCAAAGACTTGTGCATACTCCTCTAGTAGAGAACAAAGCTCTGATGGAGTAACTCCTTCCCCTTTCTTTGTTTCTGCCTGCAAACTCCCGTAGTCTACCCACATGCCCTCTCCCTCTTGTCTTACAACCTTCCACAGAGCCTTGAGCGAGATAATAGAGTTCCGGAGGCTTTGATCTCCATGAAGAGTAACCCACTCCTTCCCCACCATGAACCCCAGTTTGTGTTCTTTCCAGTTCATCTTTGTGTCCCCAAGTGTTTCGAGCCACTGCATACCCAGAATTACATTGATTTCTCCTAATTCCAGGGGTAGGAAAATGGTGACGAGAGTGTATCCTAGCAGCAACAAGGTCACCTTCTGGCACACACCCTCCCCTCTAACCAACACACCATTTCCTATTCAGACCCCATATCATGATGTTCCCCTCGTAGTGATTCCTAACCGTCTGGCCATAGAACGGGACAAGAAATTGTGGGTTGTTCCACTATCAATCATAACCACCACATCCTCTCCTAGGCCTTTACCTCGCATTTTAATGGTCCGTGGGGAAGAGATCCCAGCTTCTGAGTGCATTGACAACGCCGCAAACTCAGGAACCACCACCTCTTCCGTACACTCTTCTCCATTCTCGATCTCGTTACTATCCTCCTCCTCTGGGGCTACCACTAACACTTGCAGGCCCTTGAGGCGGCAACGATGCCCAGCGTGGTATCGCTCGTCACAGCGGAAACACAGCCCCTTAGCACGACGGTCGTTTGCTCAATGTTGGACAACCGTTGGTAGGTGGATCGGTGATTCTCTCCAGTTGTGGTTTGCGGGTTTAGTTTTCTTTCATTCGTACCACGAAACTGTGTCGTTTTCGTCTCATTAGAAACCACAAGCTTTGGAATGGATGATACTACCCCTGTACTAGTCGATTGGGTCCCCCGTGTTGGGTTTCTGTCTCCCACGGCTTGTACTCCGGTTTTGTTCGTGAGTTCTTATCCCGACGGCGCCAGAGAATCCCCTTGTCCTTCCCAGTCCTCCACCATTCTAGACAAACTCATCATCCTCTTGAGTGTCTGAGGCTCGAACATCTTCACCCCTTTACGAACCTTAGGCTTCAACCCAATCATGAAGGCCATTTCTAACACCCGCTCTGAAACCTCCGGTGTGTTAGAAGCTAAGGCGATGAAGTTCTTACAGTATTTTCCGGTTGTATCGTCCTCTCGGAGCAACAACAACCTTTCGCCAGCGGTCAAATCATGCGTCGTGGCGAAGTTCTCCAACACCCGATTCTTGAGCTGTTCCCAGTTGAGAAGGGGATTTCTATCCCTCTCCCATCTGTACCAAGAGAGTGCATCTCCTGAGAAACACACTCGCACAACTCTTAGTTTCTCCTCCTCGGTGAAGTCCTGCAACTCAAAGTATTGCTCTAACCGAAGGACCCAGCTTTCCGCCTCCTCCGATGGCTCTCTTTCCTCCACCGGCGGTTCCCGTCTCTGCATTTCTCCCATCTCCAGTGTAGGAGTCTGTAGGTACCGTTGATGAGACTCACCCCCCCCCCTTGTTTCTCCACACCGGAAACTTGAGTGTCATCTTCACTTCCCTTGGTCGGACCCCACGTACGATGGTCTTCCTTCGCCATCCTTTGCTCCAAACGTTCCAGAACATCCAACTTTCCCATCTGTTTCTCCAGGACGTCTAGCTTCCCCAGTTGTTTCTTCATGGCGCTGACGTCGGACTCCAGATTGGACAGTTGTTGGACTTCTTTCTGGATGTTCTCCATGACTTTCTCTAACTCTTCCACCTTCTTAAGCGCCATCTTGAAGAGTAGTTCCCAAGATAGACGGCTCTGATACCAATTTGATACGTTTAAGATGTAGAATGTAGAATGTAGAATAAGAACAGAGAATAAGACAAATGCTCGTTTATTACAAGACAAAGTGAGACAAATGAGAGAAATGTTCAGAGTCTCTTCCCTCCCCTTACAAAAGTGTTCTGATATTCGATACCTACTCCCTTACCCCCCTCTGTCTTTAAGTATTCTTTCTGATACCCTAATGTTCCTTTGTCTCTACACCAAAGAGCCGTTGTGGCCACAGTGCCGTAGGACAACGACCTTATTCATATTAAACTAGAACAATCTGTCCAAGAGGCCTGCTACTATCTCTTGAACCTACTGGATCTATGTTATTGGACTCCTAGCCACTTGGGCTTCTCTTCTTCTTTTGATAATGATAGAGAATAGGAGGATGTTGTTGTTCATACGTATCATGATCTTTCAGGAGTTTCTCCATCCTTGCAATGACAGTAGTTGTGTCAACGCTACAGAGATAACAATAACATCATAATCACTTCATATATGTCTTCTCTGTAGATTATTTAAGAGCAGTTAATCTAAACATAACAGGGACAGAGCAATTCATACCTTCGAGCACCAAAATCATGCATTATCTTGAGAAACTGGGCATATTTTCCAGGTTCATCATGAAATGCTTTCCTCACAGTAGTTAGGTATGAAACAGCTTCATCCGTAGTTACATCCGGTACTAAGCTTCTTCCAACCATGGTATGGAAACTGACTTATGAATTCAAGAAACTTCATCCACAGCAACAACGTCAAGATAAATTAAGAACTCAGTTCGTGTAGTATAAGAAACGTGAAACTGAGCGAACGATTTGGATGATTCATGTAATGTTCATCTTCTAAGAATACAAATTCATGTACAATTTCATCGAACAAGGTCCTTTAAGAACATCTAGAATCAATCTCGATAGGAAAAAAAACAACAACAACAAGGCTGATCAAGAAAGAAACTAGAAAATAATCAAATGAAAGATGGAGCAACGAACCAGATTAAACAAAAACTCGATCATTAACCTAACCTAAAAGGAAGAAGAAGGTGATCATATAGTTTATAGTTACCCGACGAGGAAGAAGCTTCCTCTTTGCGGACTTCAAGATTTCAAAAAGAAATAGCGTTTCTTCTTATAGATGTTTTGGATATGTTTATTATATAAAAGAAATAGTAAATACTGAGTCCAAAGGCCACTTAGTTGTACTTTTGGTTATTATTGTTACAGTTTTAATTTTATCATTGTTTATTAAGGATTGTCTATATTAATAGTATATATATATATATATATATATTAATTCCAATTTTATCAGTAATATAATTATGACGGAAAACACGATTCTACTATAAATCTGAAAACAACACCTACTATACGTTGATTCTCATAATATTTGAAATTCTAGCATTTTTAGATTTTATTGAATAATAAAAGTAAAGACTAAAGAGTTGAAAGGAAATATTAAAATTTTGATAAGAACAAAGATTATATAGTCTTATTTATAAAATAAATTAGCCAAACCCAAATCATGATTCCTAAATAAAATATGGATTAAAGAGAACGAACTACATATAATTTATTCGGTTTAAAACAAATTTATTGGTTTAGACGAACGAAGAAAATCCCAAAGCATCACCGACCCTCTCCTGCCCCAGAGTAATAATTAGTGATCTCCAAACTCTCTGGTAAAAATGCATTGAAACCCGAAATCAAGTTTCGTTGTCCTCTAAGCAGTTTCTCCACCTTTTTTATGCAATCATCCCTATCAATGCTACAATAGAATTATAATATCCAAATTAATTACTTCTTTAACAAAATAGTATAACCCCAATAAAGATTGAATTATATTTTTTTTTTATCAAAGTTTTCAAAAACTATAAATATATATATCACATATATACCTCCGAGTTTTAAAATTATACATGATCGTAACAAAGTCGTCATACTTGTTTTTATCATTGTGAAAATGATTCCTTACAGCCGTAAGATATGCATACGCATCATCTTTAGTTTTCTTCGGTTTGCTTCCTTCTCCCACATGCTTACTTCCTCCTCCCACCATAGTTTAAGGTTGATCGTTGAAGCTTTTATTTATTTTCCAAACAAAGAGAATGATTTTCTAATTATTTGTTTTCATTAAAGAAACTAATTATTTTGATTAAATTTCTTTAAATTAACTTAAAATCTCTTGAAAATAACAGAGTTTTGCATCAGACATCTTAATTAACAATTACTAGAATTTTAAAAAGTACATGCAATGAACCATGCAGATGCAAAGCACGAGAAACATGATAATAATCAACTTTAGATTGATAAAAACAGACTTCAAAGTACCTAACAGGAAAATTTACTTCGAGTACAAGGTTCACCACTAGCACATGAATAGTTTTGAGTTGTATGGGTGTCTATATATAAAAAAAAACCTTAGTGAAATCAGTCCATTTGCAATTTACATCTTTCTATATATAAAAAAAAACCTTAGTGAAATCAGTCCATTTGCAATTTACATCTTTCTATATATAAAAAAAAACCTTAGTGAAATCAGTCCATTTGCAATTTACATCTTTCTATATATAAAAAAAAACCTTAGTGAAATCAGTCCATTTGCAATTTACATCTTTGTAACAATGAGATATATTTTTATTATAATATTAAATGAACTAAACACATGTCAGCTGTAATTATAATCACATTAATTATAATTTACAGATTTTTATGTAAATTTAGTTATAATCAATTCAAATTGTAGATCTTAATAAGCATCTGTCAAAGTTTATTTATTACTTTAACTTTTCCCAAAGCTTAAAATCACTTTAGTTACAATGTGGCATTTACTATTATTACATTATCTATATATAAAAACTCTTTAATAAATTATTTAGTTGATATATAAAAAATTAGACAATATGTCAGAAACTAAGAAGTATTGATGTCATAAATCTTAAGTGTTATCTGGTTAAGAAATTTAAAATTGTCAATATTTTTTTTGTAGTATTTCTTTCTTTTTTTGGTAAATTTTTGAGAATTGTTTTTTGAAAGCTCTCGGTATATTAATTACTAAATCAAAGGTGAGGATAGTAATATATTTAATTAATGAAAATATTTTATAATTATTGTAACACTCTGACCGCTAACTCTGACTAGTTTGATTTGTTAGTTTCTTAAATCTATCCATTGTCTGTTTTCTTTTTCATTAAGGCAATTGTCCTGAGTCTCCAATCATTTCATATTTTTGCTTAACTAGTCCCATCCACTAGTTACTTTCCCAGTCTACGTGCCATAAAAACATGATCAAAGTCGTATGTGAAGCCAAAGAGATATACATAATATGATTATTTCATCGAATTCTGATTTATTTTTACAAAGATTTCTAGACAGAAAGAAAGGGAAGAAAGGCTTTGAAACTTTCATTTGATTTATTCCTTAGTGTTTACAACAGGTCCTACATTTGTGATATTTATACACAGAGATATGTAAGCTTGTAAACTCATAAGTATTTGGACATATGTCATTATCCGGTTGTGTCTAGTATATCAAGGGCAACGAATCGGTTAAATAACTTGATCTTCTCTGTATAACCATTTTAAGATTTGTTGAATTATATATATATATATATATATATATATATATAATTTGGAAAGAACAAATATCTTAGAACCTTATTTATAAGCCTATAATGGCTAAATCTAATACATAACTCCCAAATTAATGAAGAAAAATATTGAATCACAAGCTACATCACCTACCCTCTAAGTTATACCAATCAGCGATCTCCAAACATTTTGGCAAGAATACATTGAAACCCGAAATCAAGTCTCGATGTCCTTTAAGCAGTTCCTTGACCTCTTCAATGCAAGCATTCCTATCAAGTCTACAATGAAATTATAAATCAAAATTAACTAGTTTTGTAAAAAAAAAATTATGTAGTGCTACCCTAAAATATATGAATCAAACTATGAATAAAACCAATTTTTTTTTGTATCTTGCAAAAATTATAGATAAATACATACTTCCGAGCTTTAAATTTGGTCATGATTGCTATAAAATCGTCAT
>NC_025687.1:11251976-11258984 GCF_000633955.1 Camelina sativa
TTTTTTTTTTTTTTTTTTTTTGGTTTTCTAATTTTGGCAATAATCAACTTTACGATGATTAAATTATGAGAAGAGTTTAGAGTAACGAACAAGAAATTTTAAGGTTCACCTTTGTAGCACTAAAAAATGAATGGTTTTGAGTTGTATGGGTGTCTTATATATTGTCTTCTATATATATAGCAGTTTTGTAGCAGTAAGATATAAAACATACAATGATATTTAATGAAATAAAGACATGTCAATCACAGAAGATCTATTGTAATTTAAATTTTGAAGCAATTATAGTTAAAGTATTTACTCTCTTTGTATCATAAAGGATGATGTTTTAGCATTTTCTCTTGTATCACAAAGATTGATTTTCTGTAATTTTTTTCAATTAATGCTAGGAAATTGTAGATTTCAAGATCCATTAATTAAGAATTCTAAATTTTGATGAATTACTATTGGTTAATAGTAATGAAAAATATGTATTCATAAATAACAATTAATTGCATTTATAACTAAACATTAAATATTTTCTTAATTTATGTGAAAATCTTATCATCCTTTCTAATACAGATGGAGTAATTAGAAAAAAAAATAATTTACAGATTCTATATATTATTTTATTGTATATTTTGTAAAGCAATTTAAAATACAAATACTTTTAAGCATCTGTCAAAACTTGTTTAACCTAAAAGTTAACATTACATTTTTCACAATGTGACAATTATTATTATATATTTTTTTTTACAAAAAGCTTGAAATAAAAAACACTTAAAAAAATTATTTATTTGATATCAAACAAATAGACTAAAACTTAAGTACCTCTTTTGTTTGTAAAAGACTGACATGCGACAAGTCAAAACTATGAAAATCATAATTTATTTATTTGGAGTCAAGAATGTCATAAATCTTTAGTTCTGCATTTGTAACTTTTGATTTAGGTTGTGGAAAACAAATAATTAAATTTGTTTGCAACAAAGAATGATTGAACATACATGTGATTTAATTAAATGAACGAAAAGAAAACCAGGAGATAACCACGAATTATTTGACATGGTTAATTTAAGAGTCAAATCGAAGCCGGTTATTGGAGCTTAAAACGGACGTGTTTTGGCTTTGTCTCGACTGGAGAAGAGGATCTCAAAAACCGATACCAGTTATGATGAGAAGAACAATGCTTCCATAAAGCAAAATCTTGTAAATGACTTAAATAATTCGTTGATATAAAACCATATAGAAACAAAGAACACACTACACCATTTTTTTTTGCTGACAATGTGACTGACAACAAATACAGAATTATAGCAAATGCAACAACAACAATTCATAGAAACAGAGAGGATTACAAATGTGACTCAGAAGCAATTGCAACAAGAGCTTAATTATACGGTGAACTCTTTTACTTATTTCAGTTCCAACTAGAGAGTTGAGCTCTTCCACAATACAAATAATATTACCAAAAAAGAAGAAGAAGACACATTCTTGAAGCATTCATCAAACAGTGGCAGCAAGAACCTTCAGTGTCTCAAATGCGGAGATAGTAAGCACATGATCAACCCACTCAACTTCCCCCCAAGTTTCACCACATTTGCGCTTTTCAAGCGTAATCTCCGCACACCAAATCTTCTTCTCCATGAAGTAATTCTCAAAAGGACAGCTCTCGTCCCACAAAACCACCATCTTTCCACCATAATCAGCCAATCTAATCCCTTTATAATCAAAAGGGAACTTAGGTAGTCCTACCAAACCCTTCAACACTCTCCACCTGCTTACCTCAGTGTCATACCAAATTATCTTTCCGTTAAGAGCAGAGTACAAAACATTGTCTATCTCGAAATAAGAATCTGTATTCATATGCCAACCAATAGCTTTTCCAACTCGGTCCCATCTACCTTCCTTGGAATTGTAAGCAACCACCTCATGGTCACGCACAACGTGGAACTTCCCGTCAAGACATCGAGTTTTGTAGTAATAGCCTTGAAATGTCTCGCTGCAAGGGATTGGCTTAGGATCCCAAGTCTGTGTTGTTGTGTCGAACACCTCGACCAAGTTCTTATAGGATGAATTCAAATCGCCATACTTGGAGCATCCTGCTACATAAATCTTTTGATCAAGTACGCTAGCAGATAATTCCTTAAGGTTCATATGCAAGCAAGGAGCCTCGTGCCATGTGTGAGACCAGCAATCCAGTACATAGATGGGGGTAGGGGAGAACTCATAGGCTAAGGATCTATGTTGTGGGCCAATGCTGTAGATATTAGAACCAACAGCCACGAGACCCGTAAAACGGGGACTGGTTCTTCCGGGTCTTGGGGAAATGGGACTTTAGCCAAAACATACCCTCTTGACAACCTCGTCTTCTTACTGGTTAGCAGTGCATCTGGTTTCCGACATAAGGTGAACCAGCGAGAACCAAGAGGGCCCTCGAAGCACACATAGAGACAAGTGTCGGTGCGGCCCAAGCGTGACCGGGCCTTGTAAAGATCAGATGAAGCAAGGAGAGATCGAAAGCTCTTGGAGACGAGGGAGAGAGTCGTATAGTACAACCTTGGGACCCGGGCGAGGCAGTTCAATAGCAAATCATAGGGAAGTGAGGCAAAGGGGCTAGATTCTTGCGTCGTCGTTGACTTCGGTGGTGTCAGCGTAGGCTGCTTCTTAGTAGTAGTAGTAGTAGTAGTAGTAGTAGGGGGTTGTTTTCCTCTTCTTTGCTTCGGACGTCGACTGCTTCTTCTTTGTCGTAGCAGTTGAAGCCCTCCTCTTATTTGTCGTGGGCGGCGGCGTAGGGTTCTTCGTATTAGCAGTTGTCATCGTCACCGTTGATCAACCTCTGTATGTCTTGTTCTCTCCAACTCACCAGAAGAGAGTCCTCCGATGATGAAACAAGTTCCTGATTCACCACTGATTGATGTTACTTCTTCACTTGTGCTAGGCGGCCAAATGAAAAACCCTAAAAACACTATTTAAAAGCGTCCCCTCGACTTACCAATGTTTAATTTGCTTCTCCAACGATACAATTATATGCTTTGGGTTGGGTACTTCGGTTTGAATTCGGTAAGGGAATTCACGGTTTGTGGTTTGTTCAGATACAGAAGAATATATATATATATATACAAAGTTTAGATCAACTTTTATTTTCATTAGCTTATATATATTTAAAAAAAAAAAAATGGTCTTGGGGTCATCTTCAAATTTATACTATTGAACAAACGACTTGACTTAATTTTCTTTATTAATCAATCTTCAGCAAATCATTCATACTATAATGCTTTATCCGATCATTTAACAGATTTCTCAAACTTTTTCAAGATACCATTAATTTTTACTCTTAACTGCATTTCTAACCCAAAACATTTGGAATCAACATTCAAACTCAATATAATGGTCTTTTTCTCTTTCTTCCCCTTTGAGGCTTGAGTTGGTGAGCTTGGTTATTGTCTGCAATAAAAACCTACCTAATTGGCCCTCTCCTTACATTACAACCCTTTTTGTGTTTTTCTTTGAACCCAGTCTTATGATTTGTATTATGATCAATTAATGTCTCAATGATTGATTAACACGATCAGATGTTTTATTGATATAGGTTAGAAACTTAGACTAATTGAAAAATAAATTAAGTTGAGAGCCAGCATTGCTAATACTATCTTCTTCTTTTTTTGGGCAAACGAGTTTATATTAAAAGCGGAAAACTTACACTCCAAATTGCTAATACCTAATCTTCAACAACCATACCATAAATTAGGTGTCATATTATTATTAGGAATGTCGCCTATGTAAATTTTACGTAAAACCATTATCAAGATATGTGCTACTAAAATTCATTCAATCCGTTTGACACAAACGAAATAAAGTACTATTACATTGGGTATAAAGTAAAACGCCATGTCCAGAATAGGCTTCAAAAACTGCACCAACGAGATAAAGTTGTGCATGTGCACTTACGTATATATGCTGTGTTCATCATATTGCAGAGATGTTAAATCAATGAATTTTAATGTTATATACTTTTAAAAAAAAAATGTAATATATGCATAGATGAATCCAAAAATTAGCCATGATTGAGGAGCAGCTTCCATGTGGAAAATGCCTACGATTGGTTCTTGTGCTAATGTTTGCAAATGATAATAACAAAAGTCCAAGGAAAACTTGGACCCAGTACTCCTTTGTTATAGTCATTACAATTTCTACAAAAATTTAACACTCTATATATAACCAACAAAGCTATTGAACATAATACTTAATTTGGTGGTAAATTATAGTATTAACCAAAATTTTGTAGAGATCAAATATACAAAAAAGAAACACCTTTGCATCTGACTCATTGCTATCAGTCACTAATTACAATCTAATTATTGTACGGAGATCAAGGGAATTAGAACTGTGCCTTTTAATTTTCACTAGCTATGGTGTTAGAAGATCGTTTTAATTTGTTGCACCAAAATATATAAAACTAGTGTATAGTACCCGTATATAACTAGATTTGAGTTGTGGAAAACAAATAATTGAATTGTTTTCACAAAAGAATGATTGAACATGTGATCTGAGACGGTAATAATCATCCTAAGAATATAAATTATTATATGAACACAGAGATTTAACATGCATGTCACTTTTATACAAATGTAATATTTGGTTAGTCTCCCTATTATTGGTTTAGCCACCAAAACATAGTAATTGAATGTGTCGACTGTTGCCTACCCTAAACTTATAAAGATATCCATTAGAGTTACATAATAATTACTTCATAATACATTAATATGTAATAATATATCAAAATTTATTTGGTCTTCTACGACTACTTCTGCATCATCTAAAATAGTTCTATAGGAGGACACTTCCAAGCAACTTTGCTATATAACTTTCATTCTAGTTTATTTAATTTTGACGACAAACAATATTAATTTTTTTTTTAATGATATGAAGTAATTCTTCATACGGAATTATTTCACATTAGATATATAAATAAAATAAAAATGGGGCGAATTTAAGCTATATAGGTGTGGTCTTGGGGTCATAATTGGACACACATGGACGATTCCTTGTACATGAACCTAACTCTATTAACATTTCATATCGCCTACAGGCGACAACACAATTCCATTGGTAGATGCATCTCTCATCTCATCCAAAAAAAGATAAAATTATATTTATTTATTTTTAAAAACCAAGAAGAAAATAAGAACATGTGCAAGTGTTCCCTTGCAAGGAAAAAAACATAGATGCAAAAATATGAGAAATAACTAAAAAATGTGGGAGTTTGTTGTCACCATTTGAGGCATGTCCATGTGAAAGCTCTTCTCTTATCTTTCCCCAACTTGTATTAATTATTATTTGTAGTTTAGCTTTGCCACTTAGTCAAACAACATTACTAACATCAACATCCACCATTTGGTCCTCGATCCAAATGTTATTTATCCCCTTTTGCTCACTCTGTCCATTTTTCAGTTCTTACATCTGATTTAGCATGATATATAAACTCCTTTTTAGGATAAAGGATTATGGTTATTTAATTTAATTGTTGTTTTGGAGATGTATGAGATGTTGTTATATTATGATTGAAGTTACGAATGGTAGAACGTGGCTTTAATTTAGTAACAAACAGTTACAGTTTAATTGTAATTAACTCATGCATATAATTTAATAATAATGTTTTTGATATATTTCTAAGTAAAATAAGCTAGAACGGTCGACATCTCATAAGAATACACGAAAAGGAGGGGAAAAAAAAGACATTCTAGCATTGATGGAGGCAATTGATTTGATTTTGAACTTAAATAGATGTCGTAATAGAAACAAAAGTGTTTTAATATAATCCATGGCACCTTAATTAGCTGGGCCTTCATTGTTGAACTGATTTTGATGGTTTAATATTTTTATACACCAGCTAGCAAACTTGTTGTCGCAAAGAACCAGTTAGATCATATACGACCGATGAGTATGATGATGATCTCTTGTACCATTCGGCTAAGGTCATTCTGAGTACCAATCAAATTTTATAAACGAAAAGAACAAGACGAGAGCAGGAAAAGGCCAGAAAGAATGAAACCATAAAAGAATGGTGTGGGACGAACAAAAGTCACATGGAGGGTATATGTATTTCCCAACAATGCTACAAAATTGACGTCGCCGTCTTGACAATAACTGTAATGTTCATGAAAGTGATCATTCCTTTGTTCCTCTATAACTTAAAAAAAAATCTTCTATATATGTATATTTTTCATATCGTATTCCACATACGTTATAGGCGTGAAACTAGTTATTATATTGTACACGTAGAAAAAGGTAACTCTATTTATCGTTTGGAACAATAGGTACATGGTATTTTGATTACACGTAACAAGACTAGTAATAACATACGAGTAAAGTAACCAACCATATGTACCATATTAATGCTTTAGATGTTTTTTACATTTGAAATACCATTGCTTGTTGCATAATACTATTGGCCACCACACATGATAAATTTTGAATATGAAATCTTTAAGAAAAAAAAGAAAAAAGGAGTCGCAGTAACAACATCGAATCGAAGGAGGAGGAGTAAATCAAGTCACGTGCTCGTTCAGGCCAATTTGCCTGCACTCTCCATTTCAACTTCACGTGCTTTCACATTATTTCTCTTTAATGTCTCTCTCCTCCTTCCTCTTCATATTTACCTTCTATACCACTCTATTGTTTTTAGTTTTTACCATATGATTTGATTATACAAAAATCACATAATCACGTAATTAATCAGATCATATACATATATATATATTCATCAAATTAACAAATAAACTATCTCCATCCACACTATATAATACGGAAATGAAATCTGGTGGTTGCCATTTCTTACATCATGTAATCTTTAAAGTCAAATCATATTTTTGGCCCCAGAAATTATAAAACATTTAAAAAAACAGGATTAAAATCTGATTAATAGCATCATTGATACGCTGAACAAGTCAAATGTCAAACACACATCACTATGTACAGCATATCATTACCAGAAACACAACATATTTTTGTCTTAATCGGTTTTATTAATTA
>NC_025687.1:11259425-11294299 GCF_000633955.1 Camelina sativa
ATATATATATATATATATTCATCAAATTAACAAATAAACTATCTCCATCCACACTATATAATACGGAAATGAAATCTGGTGGTTGCCATTTCTTACATCATGTAATCTTTAAAGTCAAATCATATTTTTGGCCCCAGAAATTATAAAACATTTAAAAAAACAGGATTAAAATCTGATTAATAGCATCATTGATACGCTGAACAAGTCAAATGTCAAACACACATCACTATGTACAGCATATCATTACCAGAAACACAACATATTTTTGTCTTAATCGGTTTTATTAATTAATAGATTTTATACTGTAAAGTTTTGGAACTGTTCTAAAGGTTCGCCAGTTAGGATATATATTCCATTACCTGTCAGTTTTAATTTTGTTTCATTTTATTTTTTTGTCCTGTTCTAACATATTATTTGGTTATGGTTTCATTACTTTATTTGAATTTTCAAATCATATATTATATCATATCTAGCTTTTGTTCTGTGAGAGATTTAACACGACATCAGAAAAAAAAAAGGACAGAATCTTTCTGACCTATACACTATATCTGTAAGAAAAACTCACCAATATGACTATAACTATTTTCTTTAAATCCAATTTAGATTTATTTTTAATTATAAAGATTATTATTACTATTATTTCCATGATTTTCTACCCATATAGAATTTAACCTAATTAATAAAAATGAATTAGCAATTGGGAAGAATAATGAAAGCAAAGAAAGTGTAGTCAAACAGTACATTTAAGTTCAGTAAATTAGAGAAATCTACATAATAATAATAATAATAATAATAATAATAATACCCGTTATTAAATTGAATGTGATATTATGTTTTATAAAAATAATCCAATTTCAATTTTTTTTTTTTTAAAAACGGACCACAGATTTCTAATTAATATTGGTAATAAAAGAAACAAATTAAATAAATGAAATAGAATTTTTGAATTGAACAAACTAGTTAGAGTTTATCTACTTTTTTAGTTGGATTAAAATATTTAGCAATATTGTCAATTTAAGACCATTTTTTTTCTTTAATTGTTTCCCGAAGTAGATAAAAGTCTATTATCAAGTTGTATATATCATCAACTTTATTTTTCATAAAAAAAAAAATGTAACTATCGCATATTGCAATATAAAAAGCCAATTTAATTACATGAAAATGAAAATAGTAACATTATTTTAATTTTAATTGTTTGTCTCGCTCCTTCCTTCCCTCTACTTTCTTTGTTGTTAGCATTTAAAAACCCCAAAATAACCCAAAAACTGTCTCTACGAATTATATCGTCGGAGTCGGAGAAGTCTCTCTCTCTCTCTCTCCCGCCATTTAATGCTAACACGTTTTATCACATAACCAAAAAAAAAAACTCTAAACGGCAAAAAAAAAAATGTCATTATCTCCGTCGTCATCTTCAACATCGCCGTCGTCGCAGTCACCGTCAACACCACCTGATCTAAAACAAAGAGTCATCGCTTGTCTCAACAAGCTCGCTGATCGAGACACGTTAGCTCTCGCTTCAGCGGAGCTCGACTCCATCGCTAAAAGCCTCACTCACGACTCCTTCTCTCCGTTTCTCAACTGTATCCACAACACTGACTCCTCCGTTAAATCTCCGGTCAGGAAACAGTGCGTCGCTCTCTTGTCGCTTCTCTCTCGTTACCACGGCGATTCCCTGACGCCTCACCTCGCTAAGATGGTTTCCACCGTCATCCGCCGTCTCCGAGATCCGGATTCCTCTGTTCGCTCCGCTTGCGCCGTCGCTACGGCTGATATGTCTGCTCACGTCACGAGGCAGCCTTTCGCTTCCGTCGCGAAGCCGTTGATCGAGACTTTGGTTCAGGAAGGTGACTCGAATCTTCAGATCGGAGCGGCGTTGTGTTTGGCAGCGTCTGTTGAAGCTGCGACGGATCCGGAGTCAGAGCAGCTGAGGAAGTCGTTGCCTAAGATTGGGAAGTTGCTTAAGAGTGAAGGTTTTAAAGCTAAGGCTGCGTTGTTGAGTGCCGTCGGGAGTATCATTACCGCCGGTGGTGCGGGGACTAAACCGGTTTTGGATTGGTTAGTTCCGGTTTTGATTGAGTTTTTAAGCTGCGAGGATTGGGCTGCGAGGAAGTCTGCTGCGGAGGCGTTGGGTAAAGTTGCGACGGCTGAAGACTTGGCTTCTCAATACAAGAAAGCTTCCACGGCGGCTCTTGAGAGCAGAAGATTTGATAAGGTAAAGAAATAAAAATAAAAGAGAGACCTGTCAGTTAATTTTGGTATGTGTTCTGTTTTTGACGCTTAGTGGATTATACAATGTAGGTGAAAAGTGTGAGAGAAACTATGAATCGAGCATTGAATCTATGGAAGGAAGTTTCAAATGATGATGAAGCTTCTTTATCTCCATCAAGATCTTCTTCAACAGGTATGTGTGCTAGTCATGACTTTGTTGTTGTCTCTGTATACATACAGTGAAAATGTAAATTTTTTAACTTTCTTGAATTATACAAATTTGGTTATCAGATGATGGTAGTAGCATTGGATGCTTTACCTCAGTCACAAGAAGTTCAACAATGGACGTTGGTTTTAAATCCGGTAGACCAAAGAAAGTAATGCCTATGATGAAGAGGTCCCCATCTTTGCCTGTGAATAGATCATATCCAGCAACTAGACAAAAGGAGAACCTTCCAAAGAGAAATCAAGGGAATATGACCATGTTAGCAGCTGAAGCCTCTATTGTGGATAACAACAAGGGACCACCACAGTTTACTCCGGTTAAGCAATCTTCGGAAGAGACGGCGAAATCAGGGCCAGGGGGACCAGATATAATCAAACATACCATCTCTGAGAAAAGCCGGGAAGATAACAAAGTATCTGGCTTTGGTGGTTTGAAGTCTGGCTCAAGGGTTGCACCTTGCAGTAGTGACGATGGTGATTCTTACGATTCTGTTGCCAAGAACTGTGAAGATGAGATAGATGACAGCAGGAAAGATAGTGAGGAACTGTCTTTGATACGGGAACAGCTTGCTCTCATTGAGAATCAACAGTCTAGTCTCTTAGACCTACTACAGGTATTATAATTGGTATTAGTGTAAATGGAATGTTTAGTTATGAAGATGATGACTCAGTCCTCCTCACTGATGTAGTACTTCGTTTTTTTTCATTTTGGAATTTTAGAAATTCATGGGAACCTCACAGAGTGGCATACAGTCTCTGGAGTCTCGTGTCAGCGGTCTAGAGATGGCTTTGGATGAAATATCATGCGATCTGGCGGTTTCTAACGGAAGAGTTCCTAAGAATAGTAGTGGCTGTGCAGGAGAGAGTTGTTCAAAACTACCTGGTACAGAGTTCTAAAATCCCAAGTTCTGGAAAAAGACCGAGGAGAGACCACGGATTAGAAACACAGCTAGTGAAATGGCTGCTCATGGCCGAGAATCAACAACATACGCGAACAACATTCAAAGAGGAGGTCCTGTTTTTCAAAAGAGATCACCAAGAGACCAGTTCCAAGACTCTATGCATACAACACTACAGAAACCAACCACCAGGTAAAAAAGCATCTTTTATTAGTTGCTTTCCTCAGTGATTTTGCTTCTGAAGCTTTGGTAGTTTGGTTAGTAAAGGTTTGCTTTGCGTATTCAGATTATCTACTTGAAGTAAAGAGAGGAGAAAGAGTGCACTTGAGTGATTCAATTTTTTTGAGGAAGAGAGTGATGAAGCTGACCAGACACTGACTCAAGAAGCTGAAAATGAAAAACAAAAAGAGCCAAATCTCAGATTCGATGCTCTGCTTCAAACCGCTTGTTTGAAATTTTAAGCTCTCTCTGATCACACATGTTAAAGGAAGCTTCGTATTATTAATTTAATCAGTGAGTGAATCAAGAGAGAGTTTCAAAAAGATTAAAATGCATGTGAATAGATCTGATATTTATTGTAATGTCAGCATTAGAGTTATTGACAAAACCATGAATAGAAGAAGAGATGTAAAGATTTGTGTGACTGTGTTTGTGTTTCTTTACTCCGAGATCTGTACTGTAAATCTTTTGGGAAAGAAAGGAATTATTGGTTTGCTGCTACGTAAGAATCAAGACAATACACAAATGAGTTCACTACACTCAATAATAATATGTCATGTCAGCGTCAGAAATTATTGAATGCCAACTCCTATTCATATGACGGTCTGATACATACACAATAAAACGATTTTTTTACATATAGTGATAAATGGATGATAAGATAAGGTAGGTGATAAAAACATGACTACCACAAAAGTCCTGCATTGGTTTCAGGATCATGGTCCCGCGTTGCAATGGACGAACCTAATTTCAAAACAAAACAAAAAAAAATACTCCATTAAAGGGATCATTTAATCAGTTGGCAAATCCGGTGGCCGCAAATGTTGAATAATATTATATCATGTACGCCATTCATCCCATTCTTTTTGGTTTTGAATTACCAAGAGGGTTATTATGGATCTTTGGGTTGATTAATTCTTCGGACCAGAGACCAAAACAAGTAATATCATAGTCGGTATTGATATGAAAACTTGCTTGTGTCCATGATGTTAAAGCGAACTATACCGCATCAGACTAGGGAAAAGTACAACCGAATAAGTCAAAGTAAGAGTCAGCAGCTGGATTCCTTTTCGTTTGTTGTATGCAATGCAACTAATCAACTATTCATCTGTATACAGCCGCACGTGGTCGGTCTTTGTGGTCAGAAAATTGCAACTCATCGTCTCACTCTATTAATTTTAAGGCAGCCCCAATTGGGCCCAAATGTAGGATTGACTTTGGTTTGTTTAGCTTGTGACCCAATCGTTGTGGAATTTTTGTAACTTCTAAAACTCCAGAGGAAGAAACATTTATTGGCAACATGGTACCAAAAAAACAATGGTTCCAAACTCGGAGTAGAAGTCAAATCGGCTCAACCTAACAACGAGATCTTTAAGTTTCATTTGTGCACTTTTCTCATATTTTCACCTAATTATGGAAGTAATTTGACTGGTTTTGGGAACTTCTCTTATTACTATATCCAAAAGATGATTGTATTTTGATAACGATAAACACACTTTGATAAGGGTAAACACACTCTTCAGATTAAGAACTCAGACAATACAACTGAACCAATGTTTATGGAGGAACAAAGATTCACTTCTCAGCTACCTATGGTATAGAATGAAGAAACAACCCTAGCTAGTACTGAGGAAGACACCAAACTCTCACAGAAACACGCCAAGAAGAAGAAGATGATGCAAACTCACAATTTCTGATTATTCGCATAAACTTCACAATGATCTCTTCTTTCTCTATATATCTCTCGATCTCATCCTCTTTTCTAACAAACCCTCCCAGCCACTAAGCTTCTGCCAACACATCATTCACCTCTTAGCCAATCATCCCTCTATGTCAGCTACTCTTCACTACTCTTTATTTTCCCTGTAACATATTTAAGTATTTATGCATATTGTATATGCAATTCTGAGATCTATTGGGTTTTACGTAAACCTAGCAAACTAGCAGAGCCATAAAATCTTGTCCGTGGTGGAACAAAAGTTGTCAGAACTTATTGTGAAAATTTGGAGATTGTTGTGAACTTGTGCGATCGATAATTAACCCAAAAGTGAAAGAAAAGTATTGGGAGCTTCAAACTCAATATTAGCTTCTTCTTCTTATTTTTGGTCTTAATGTGAAGACAAATACTAGCTATTTTATTAGAAAGATTTTACGTAGAGGATTAATTAAAGTGTTTTGGAAGTTACCGTGCATAATCGACGATGGCCTCAAGGCCCCTCAACATTTATACGCCTAGGGTTATAGACTTATAGTTTAGTTTTGTTAGGAGTTGACTCATTGTGGATAGTACTGGTACTGGATAATAACATGCATGTGTATGTATATATGGTAGATAAACATATTATGTTTTTTTTTTTTGGTATGCTATAAAGATATGTACTCGATAAGAAATGATAAAACAGCAAAGATAAAGTATGGGAAACGGAAAGAAGAATGTAGCTGGTTTTTATTGCAATCATTCATAAAAGAAAGAGCCAAACAAGAATAACAAACATGATGATAAAGGGGATATATAAATTTAAGAATGGATGTATAATTGTAATGGAAGGCACATTCCATTTTTTTCTTATACATTGTAATCATTTGTTAAAACTTATACATTAAAAAAAAAAATATGGGGGCGAGAGAGAGAACAAAGGAACATGATTCCAGCGATTCTAAGCAATGTGCAAGACAACTTCCCACTATCCTAAAGTAAACCCTATACCTAATCTCCACGTTCTTNCACAGACGTTAGAAACAATTAACATATTTTTTTTTTTTTTTTTTTTTTTTTTTTTTTTTTTAATTTGACTCATTACAGAATCGATCAATATATGTTTATTTTTATTTTATTTACCAACACTCTAAAACATGACTCATTACTATACGATTTATATAGATTTTTTTTATAAATGAAACTCTAGTTACAAGAACCATGTTTATACTGCAAGATATTTAATTAGCTAAGACCACCAATAAAAACATACATATATCAATATTTGGGATCAATACATGATTGATGATTCATATAGCATCACTCTCTTTTTCTTTTGTCCTTTTCCAAAATTTGTTATGTATATTATATGATAAGATTTAATTATATATGTGATATGTCTTGCTGTATATAATATAACTTACAAAATCCATAACAATCACGATAATTAATTTCACAAGAAACACGTATTAAACTCATTATAATACTACTAGACGTCGGTTAAAGAGGACAAACCAAGCAGTATACAAAATATCTCAAATCCAATAATACAAAGAAAGAATTAGTATTGACTAATATATCCTTAGCCAATTTGTATGTGCTTCTTTAAACACACACCATTTGATCAATGAACCAAACTTTTGAGGTCGGCAACGCAATATGGATGAAGAGCAATCGCCTTCAGCGTCACATCCATCAAGACCTACATTGTAGTAAGACGAACTAGTGTGAAGCCAATTTTAAGAGATATAACAAAACTAATATCATAGATCTTTTACCTTTACAAAGTAAATTTAACTAAACCATTTGATTGTATTTTTTACTAATTAAAATATTTGGAAAGAGTTTGTCGTCGAGCATACTTGTTAGTGACAAAACATGTTCACAAGATTTTGTTTAACAAAGTGAACTTTGAAAGATGTCATTTCCTAACCAATTCTTAATTTAAAGAATACTATACAGATATAAACAGGTTTATCTAAAATACTAATTAGGTTCAACCCATTTCATCTTTGATGTCATCATCATTCAACGCCTTGTTATTATTTTGTTGGTACAGCCAAATTAAACTAATCAACCATACATATTCCTCACCGACCAATCGTGTCGCTACACACATTAGCAGCCTTTAATTTACAAATAATCCCAATCATGCTTTTGTACCAAGAGGTTTGGTCCTCTTCCTCATCCTCCGGCGAATCTTGAAAAACAATAATTATTTGCCGTAATAAAACTAAAAGACCACGCAACTACACAACTGTCACAGAATCATACATACGTCTCTCTTTTTTTTTTTTTGCAAAAGCCCTTAGAAAAGAAGAAAAAAAAAGACGAGAGGGAATATGGTCCACCTCATCGTCGCATCTTTGGACACAAGTCGCACAACTAGTGGCATCTTTCTCGCCTTAATTATTAAACTAACACAAATCATAAAGAAAACCAACAGATAAAAATAATGACATTAACTCCTTAATTAATCACTTTAATTACCACAAAAGTGAGCAAATGATTAGTACTAATCGGTGGCGTTACAAGATTTTTCTAACGCGACGCGACTCAAAAATACAAAACGCGTCTTCCTTCTTTGTTTCTTTCCCTTCTTTATCACACAATTCACAACGATTATTTTATTTCCTTTTTCTCTTTACAAATTATTTCAGAGAATAAAGTAATTTAAATTCCATCATTTATAATTATATATACATTCCTTTCTTTAATCTCTTCTCTTTATATTAAAAAAAAAGGAACAAGAGGAAGAAGAAGGTACTTTTGTCGGCCGGCGCAAAAAAAAAACCAGATCTCTTCGTCTCTAGATCAGTGTTTTATTAAGCACGGCGAACCCTTTGTTCTGTTTCTTCTAACAGCCAGAAGCAAAAACAAAAGTTTCGATTTTTCTTGTGGGAGGCTAAGCAAAAGAGAAGAGAAGAAGATGATGGAGTATGAGAATGGGAAGAAGAGGAAAGTACGAAACAAACATCAACTGAAAGCACAGTTCTTGTCTCAAAGGTATCTAATCTTATGCTGTTGTTTCTTCGTCTTGCTCTTCTTCTTATCTTCCGACCGTATCTCCACACTCTCTGTTCGCTCCGATTCCCTGAGACCGTCTCTTCGTGTTCCTGCTCTCTCCGTTTTATCGTCCATGGATTCGATTCACCGTTCGTTTCACGGCGGCGTTAAGTTCCCTGAGTTGAGAGTTGACGACAGAGTTCAATTCCCCGACCACTTGTTGCTGATTCTCTCGAGTAAGATCGAGAGAGGTGGTGAGAAAAACCTAGTTTGTGTGTATCGTGGAGTAAAGGAAGAGACTTTGGTGTTGCCCTCGATTTCTAGTGACGAATTCGATGAGTTTAGATCCATTGTTCGGTGCCCTAATGCTCCTTTGAACTATTCTTCATCTGTTGATTTGCGATTCCGTGGAGATTTGGTGAAGAAGAAGGAGCAGAGGCAGAGCAGTCGTGTTCATAATTGGGAAAAACTTGGTTACGAGGCGGTGGTTGATGGTGACACGGTGGTTGTGTTTGTTAAAGGATTGACTCGAAGGCCTCACAAGGAATCAGATCCTTCTTACTACAAGTGTCAATTCGAGATTGGTGATTCGGATGAGAAAGAGGTGACTCAAGCTCTTGCTGCAGCGCAAGAAGTTGTGAGGTGTGTTTCCCCTGATAGTTTGAAGCTAAATCCAGAGATGATGTTTCGTGTGAGCGTGATTCATATTGATCCTAGAGGAAGAACTACGCCTGCTTTGCCTTCGGTTGCGAGACTCTACGGTTCTGATTTGAACGAGAAGAATAAGAAGGAGGAGAAGAGTGTGGTTAATAATAAGCATGAGCTTTGTGTTTGTACAATGCTTTGGAACCAAGCTCCGTTCTTACGTGAATGGATCATGTATCACTCGTGGCTTGGTGTCGAACGTTGGTTTATATATGATAACAACAGCGATGATGGTATACAAGATGAGATCGAGTTGCTCAGTTTGGAGAATTACAATGTGAGTCGACATGTTTGGCCTTGGATCAAGACTCAAGAAGCTGGCTTCTCGCATTGTGCGGTTAGAGCGAAAGAAGAATGTAATTGGGTTGGATTCTTTGATGTGGACGAGTTCTACTACTTCCCTACTCATCGCTCTCAAGGCTTACCGAGCAAAAACGCTTTGAAGTCTCTTGTATCAAACTACACTTCATGGGATCTTGTTGGAGAGATCAGAACAGAATGTCATAGTTACGGTCCATCTGGTCTAACCTCGGTGCCATCACAAGGCGTGACTGTAGGTTACACTTGTAGACAAGCGAACCCCGAGAGGCATAAGTCGATCATACGGCCAGAGTTGCTCACGAGTTCATTGCTAAACGAAGTTCATCATTTTCAATTGAAAGAAGGAATCGGGCATATGAGTTTGGTGGAGAGCGTAGCCGTAGTGAACCATTACAAGTACCAAGTTTGGGAGACTTTTAAAGCAAAGTTTTACAGAAGAGTAGCTACTTATGTTGTGGACTGGCAAGAGAATCAGAATCAAGGGTCTAAAGATCGAGCTCCGGGGTTAGGGACAGAGGCCATTGAGCCGCCTGATTGGAAAAGAAGGTTTTGTGAAGTGTGGGATACTGGATTGAAGGATTTGGTATTGTCGAATTTTGCTGATCAAGTGACTGGTTATTTGCCGTGGCAAAGGCAACAACAACAGGAATAACTTTTTTTTTTAGTTGGTTGGTTTGGTTGCTGAGAGATAACTTCATCAATTGTACATTCATTTTTACATTTGACAAGGAGATTTACATACGAAGTCTACATTATTATTTCCTTCTTTTGTTACTTCATTTTTTTTTGGGGTTGGTGGTGGGGAGAATTGAAATTGCGTCTAATCTTTTGTTTTTTTCAGAGTTTACCACCACATGTATAAATTTCGGTAACACTNAAAAAAAAAAAAAAAAAAAATCTTTCTTTGGGTTCTTATATGAATTTATTAGTCTTTCAATCCTTGTTTAGTTTGGTTGATGATGACATTCATAATATATTTTTTGTCCGCATGAACAAAAGTTGTTAAGAGTGAATACATGCTTCTGATTAAGAGTCCCATTACCATGTAACAGCATCTTGGCTTTCTATGTGGGCTAAAATGTAAGTAGATGGTGTAAAAGTCCATGGACCAAAACATATTGGTCTAGTGATGTTTTTTTTTATGTCTCTATTTAAATATTTTGTCTTTTTCTTTATAACAAGTTCCAAACTCTTGTGACTTATTATTTCTTACCAGCCAACCTTTTCACAAATAAATAATCTCCATTTAAGTCATTCAATTACTAATAGATGCAAATTCAAAAAAAAATTCATCAATTGATATGTTGGAGTAAAAATTTTAATAACAATGACTGATTTTTAAGGCAAAACCTATCAACACACAAGAAATTTAAAATCATCAATCCAAAAGTCCTTATTGTATAGTTTGCATTTATAAAAAAAACGAAAGAAGCTTTCCCTTTCAATGACAACATTGAGACTAGTAGAGAGACTGACTGAATGTAGTTACATCATCTTCTCTCAAACACATGCTTTTTTTTCAAAACTGCGTCGTTTTGTTATCAGATTCTTTTTTTTTTTCCCAAACAAAACAAACCATCAAAATACCAAACAAACCAAGAAAAAAACAAGAAAAAAAATACTAATTTCCACTAAAAGTTACTAATAAGAAAACAAAAAAAATAGTCAAAAGTTTCTCTTTCTCTCTCTCAGTATTACACAAACAGTCAATGAACCTTCTTCCGCCATAGAAGCTCTCTCTCTCCTTCTCAGCTTCTAACCTAGAAGAAGACCACCGAACTAGATCCACCTTTTCTTCTTGTTATCATGAAGAAGATCTTCATTACACTTCTCTTTATCACCTCCTTCCTCTGTTCATCTTCTTCAGCTGAAGACGACGTTCTCTGTCTCCAAGGTTTGAAAAACTCACTTACGGATCCTTCTTCTCGACTCACCTCATGGTCTTTCCCAAACTCTTCCGCTTCTTCGATTTGTAAACTCACCGGTGTTTCCTGCTGGAACGAGAAAGAGAATCGTATTATCTCTCTCCAGCTCCAATCGATGCAGCTCGCCGGTGAGATTCCTGAGTCTCTTAAGCTTTGTCGTAGTTTACAGTCTCTAGATCTCTCCGGAAACGATCTCTCCGGTTCGATTCCTTCTCAAATCTGTTCTTGGCTTCCTTATCTCGTTACGTTAGATCTATCTGGGAATAACCTTGGTGGATCTATTCCTACTCAGATCGTTGAGTGTAAGTTTCTAAACGCTTTGGTTTTGAGTGATAATAAGCTTTCTGGTTCGATTCCTTCTCAGTTGAGTCGATTAGATCGGCTTAGACGTCTTTCACTAGCTGGTAACGATCTCTCCGGTTCGATTCCTTCTGAGCTTTCGAGGTTTGGAGAAGATGATTTTAGTGGTAATAATGGACTTTGCGGGAAGCCTTTGTCAAAGTGTGGTGCGTTGAATGGGAGGAACCTGAGTATTATCATAGTGGCTGGTGTGATTGGTGCTGTTGGATCTTTGTGTGTTGGTTTAGTGATTTTCTGGTGGTTCTTTATTAGAGAAGGTAGTAGGAAGAAGAAAGGTTATGGTGCTGGGAAATCTAAAGATGATAGTGATTGGATTGGTTTGTTGAGGTCACATAAGCTTGTTCAGGTTACTTTGTTTCAGAAACCTATTGTGAAGATCAAATTGGGTGATTTAATGGCTGCTACTAACAACTTTAGTTCTGGGAATATAGATGTTTCGTCGAGAACTGGTGTTTCGTATAAAGCTGATTTACCTGATGGGTCTGCACTTGCGGTGAAGAGGCTTAGCGCTTGTGGGTTTGGTGAGAAACAGTTTAGGTCGGAGATGAGTAAGTTAGGTGAGATTAGACATCCGAATTTGGTGCCGCTTTTAGGTTATTGTGTTGTGGAGGATGAGAGACTGTTGGTGTATAAGCATATGTCTAATGGCACGTTGTTCTCTCAGTTGCATAATGGTGGATTGTGTGATGCTATTTTGGATTGGCCGACTCGGCTTAATATTGGTGTGGGAGCTGCTAAAGGGTTAGCTTGGCTGCATCATGGATGCCAACCGCCTTATTTGCATCAGTTTATTAGTTCCAATGTTATACTTCTTGATGATGATTTTGATGCTCGGATTACTGATTACGGTTTAGCAAGGCTAGTTGGATCTCGTGATTCTAACGATAGCTCGTTCAATAATGGAGATTTGGGGGAGTTAGGTTATGTGGCGCCTGAGTATTCAAGCACTATGGTTGCATCTTTGAAAGGAGATGTGTATGGGTTTGGGATTGTGCTTCTTGAATTGGTTACAGGGCAAAAGCCTTTGTCTGTTATTAATGGTGTGGAAGGGTTTAAAGGGAGTTTGGTTGATTGGGTGAGTCAGTATTTGGGTACAGGTAGAAGCAAAGACGCTATCGATAGAAGCATATGTGGTAAAGGACATGATGAAGAGATATTGCAGTTCTTGAAAATCGCATGTAGCTGTGTTGTGTCAAGGCCTAAGGAAAGGCCGACGATGATTCAGGTGTATGAATCGTTGAAGAGCATGGCAGATAAACACGGCGTTTCTGAGCATTATGATGAATTCCCACTGGTCTTCAACAAACAAGAAGCTTGAGTATGAAACTGAAAGTAGTCTTTTTTTTTGGCAGCTTAAGCGCTAAAAAGGTATGATAAATCTACTTTGTATCAAAAAGCCTTTTTTTTTTTACTTTATATCTCATTCTTTGTTCCTTCCCTGTATCAAAAGTGCCTGTACTCTTGTTTGTCTTGTATCCTCCTACCGTATAATTCTGTACATTCGTTGGGTCATCAATGTACTCTTTGGAATGTATGTAACCTCTTCTGATGAAATGAGAAGATTTCTGTCTTATTTCATAATTGTAAGTACCAAAGCTAACATGTTCTTACTCTTCTACTTTGCCATTTGGAATTCCTTATAGATTCTAAAGGGCTCTATGCCTTGGAGTTGAATCATTGAAGAAGCTCTTTTTGACTGTAGGTTTCATCTTTTTAAGTTATGTCTTTGATGGTCAAACGAGTCAATCCGTAGTTTGTTGTGTTGTGATGATATCTTTTGGATGAGATGTGGGGTTTTGGTCTAATAATAAAGACAATAGAGTTAAAAGAAACGGGTATGTTGGAGGCAGATGTAGAGATGTCTGCGTCTCGACTGAAGCATAGACACATGAACTTTGACCCCACTTCTCATCTTTGAATAATGCTATCGTCTTGTCACCATTTCATTTGACAATCTGTTACTTTCTTGTTTGTTACTGTGACAAGCTGTGAAAGTCAACATTTTTTGGTATTGAGTGATTGAAATCTGGCAGATCAGATCAACATAGACTTCATCCAGTTGATTCTCGTCACTCTCCAGTCTCCCCAGTCAAATGTTTTTCACTATCTGATTGAAACTTGTTTCCTTCATCCAAAGAAAGTATGTAGAGTGTCAATATTGGAACCGTCCATATTTCAGGGGTCATTCAATAATATACACTTTGATAAGAAAGAAGGTGAGAATATACAAATTTGGTTTCCATTTCATCTTTTTATAATTTATGTAGAAGTACATTTTACATATATGCTCCTACTGACATTATTATGCAAAGTTGAGAAAAAAAAACACAACGTTCTTGGACAGTAGTACCATTTGTTGCAGTATCGAGCGGACAATTTGAGCAACAGTTTGTGTGCAGTTTTCTTAACTTCTCTGGGGTAGCAGAGACTAGCTCGTTTCACCTTCTTTGAAAAAGTTGGCAAGTTTATGAGAAACGGTTTGCAGTGCCTCGGATAAGCGATTTTCATTTCCTGTAATATCATCATCCCCTTCGTAAACCAGATGAATTCCATGCATCTTCATCTCAACTTGTTTGAATTTTTCTTCTGGTTTGATCACCTGTATGGTGTACCCATCTTTCAACAACGTAACCATTGGGTGCTGAGCTGAGTATCGGCAGATGTGGAGTTGATCATCACTTGTTCTAGGCACTCCAGACAAGTGCAATGTGTGGAAATATTTGTGCTTGAGATCAAGTTGGAGAATTTGGGCTCGAACCTCCACCACATCAGGCAGTTGGTTGTCACCTCCGGTTTCATTGTTACGAGCGGCCACAACAACAGCCAGGATTACACCTCTGAGCTCTCTGTTCGGTTGAGCTGTGAATGTGACAGGGCCTTGTGAGAACCATTCCGGGATTCTGTTTCCAGGCAAACTCAGATTCCTCAGCGATTTCAAAGAAGCCTGCATTGAGAAATTCACAAGATTGCAAAGCTAGTTGTTTGATATTAAACTGATTGAGATTTTCTTGGAGTTTGAAGAATCACCTTAGAAAGTATCTTTACCGCACCGGAGAGGCTGGAGTCACAGCCGCTCATGTATAATCGTTTCAGACCCGTCAACTCCTCTAGGCCTGGAACATCATTCAGTTTCACGCAGTTTGTGAGATTGAGGTCCTGCAAGATCGTCAGCTTTGAAAGGTCGGACATACTCTCCAAGGAGAAGCAGTTTGCCAGGTTTAGTTTCTCCAGTTTACATGGAAGAGGGGGAAGACAAGTGAGCTCTTGGCAGTCATACAAATAAAGTTCTCTGAGATTTGATAAACCCTTGAGACTACACGGAAGACTGTGAAAATAATTATTCCCCAGGTTCAGTATCATTAGAGACGTCATTTTCTCAAGAACATCTGGGATTTTCCTGTATATTCCCCAACTACGAGCATCCAGTTCCTCAAGCGACGAGAGGTTTGAGAAAGAACTTGGTACTTCTACAAAATGAGGTTCTTTGTTTGTTGTACCTGGTGCATCACTTCTAAAAAGAGGCTTCTTCAGCATTTTCAATACCATTAACTTTGAGAGGTTACCAAAACTTTCTGGCAACTCTACGATCGAAGTTTCTTCCATGTACAGATGATGAAGAGATTTCAAGTTTCCAAATGAGTTAGGAAGCCTCTTGAGCATTTTACACTTGTTCATTCGGAGTTTGACAAGGTTTTCTAGCTTGCCAAACTCTTCCGGTAGTTTCTCAATGTTAGAGCCTTCAAGGTATAAGTTACGGAGTGTGTCCATATTTCCAATTGATCCAGGCAGAACCTTCAGAGATTCGCAATCCCTCAACTCAAGTTGGTGAATAAAGTGAAAGCCATCAATCTCTTTTGGTAAAGCTTCAATTGGTGTTCTGTTCAACCGAAGTACAAGAAGAGAATGTAATCCACCAATTGAGCTTGGAACCTGTTTCAGAGATTGGCAACCTTCTACTGACAAGTCAGTCAAACGTGATAGAGAGCCTGATCTTAGAGGTAGCTCCTTCACCCTAGTTCCGTTGATGAATAGTTCCTTCAATGATACGAGCTCATTGATTGTGTCAGGAATCTCAGAAAGGGATATACATCGTCTCAAATGCAGCTTCTGGAGATTTTTCAGATCTCCAATAGAACTCGGAAGATTTTGCAGTCCAGTAGCATCATCGAGATATAGCTTCTCCAGTGATGTCAATGTTTCTAAACACGAAGGTAGCTCTTGGAAAGATAAGCAACCATTTAGACTAAGCTTTTCAAGATTTTGGAGACGGAGTATAGAATCTGGTAACTTCTTTATCGCAGTACCATCCAGAAGAAGCTTTTTCAAGCATGACATGGCACCGATGTTTTCTGGTAACACTTTTAAATTTGAACAGCCAGAGAGGAAAAGTTTTTCAAGACGCTTCAGTCCAGAAACATCCACAAGAAATTCAGAAAGATTTGAACAGTTTCTGAGGTCCAGCTGAAGTAATGTTTTCAGATTACCAACTGATCTGGGAACCTTCACCAGGAGATTGCATCGCTCGAGAACAAGCTTTTCTATGGCTTTATGGTTTGATAAATTAGGAATGGCTTCTAAGCTGTTGCAGCCACGCAAATTTACAACCTTCAAGTACTTGTCCTCCTGAAAAAACAGAAAGAACTATATATGTTATATCAGTTGAAACTCTAACTCATGTTTCGGTAAATAAGAAAGCCCTACCCTTTTGATGAGCTCGCTCTGGACTTCTCTTATTCCACTCTCTGAAAGATCAAGAACAGCAAGTTGCCTAGCAAGAAAATAAGGAGGGAGAGATTCTAATGGGCAACCTTTCCACTGTATCCACTTGAGTTCAGATGGGAGGAGTTTAAGATTTCCTTCTAGTTCCACGTTATTAATCTGAAGAAGTCTCAACTTCTTCATTGGTACAAAAGGCTCTACGGGAATGGTGATTTCAGAACTTTTTGGCTTTTCTTCAACAGGAAGTCTTACAAACATATTCTTCAGTGACTCTAACATGGACTTCCTGCCCTGATTGTTCTGTAGATTCGTCGACACAATTTCCTCTGCAGTATGGTCCCTTACAAACTTTTTTTTGAAGTCAAACACGATTCCCCGGATGGATCTTGTTCCCTGTTATCTCATTACAGAAAAAACGGTCATGAGAATGTAAGTCAAATACAAATGATACATAACTCTGTAGGTGAAACTGGATGGTATACCTTCATATAGTCCAATACGTTCATTATTTCACCACGATCCCAGAGTCTACTCCGCATTTCAGGATCATCTCTGCTTTCTTTAAGGACCATCTGCCTACCCATGTCTCTGATCTGATCATGCATCGACAGAGTATCGTCTTTCATGATCTCAAGGAGAGACTTCTGTCTGAGGACACTGAGGGCAACCTCAGCGTGATACCCACATCCTTTTAAAATGTCGACAACTTCTTCTTTCGTTATTTCCATTTTGAGAAAGAGACATGCAATGTCAAGGAATATTTTCNTCTGCAGTATGGTCCCTTACAAACTTTTTTTTGAAGTCAAACACGATTCCCCGGATGGATCTTGTTCCCTGTTATCTCATTACAGAAAAAACGGTCATGAGAATGTAAGTCAAATACAAATGATACATAACTCTGTAGGTGAAACTGGATGGTATACCTTCATATAGTCCAATACGTTCATTATTTCACCACGATCCCAAAGTCTACTCCGCATTTCAGGATCATCTCTGCTTTCTTTAAGGACCATCTGCCTACCCATGTCTCTGATCTGATCATGCATCGACAGAGTATCGTCTTTCATGATCTCAAGGAGAGACTTCTGTCTGAGGACACTGAGGGCAACCTCAGCGTGATACCCACATCCTTTTAAAATGTCGACAACTTCTTCTTTCGTTATTTCCATTTTGAGAAAGAGACATGCAATGTCAAGGAATATTTTCTTTTGTTCATCGTCTAAAGATTCGAAACTCAGAGACAGAACACTATGAAGTTTGTCTGGCTGGGTATGCTTCAGCTTCTCTAGTTCAACTTGCCATTCGTCTTCGTCCTTGTCATACAAATGAGAACCAAACAGTTTAACAGCCAGTGGCAAACGCCCCGTCGCCTCGGCAATCTTCTTGGACAAGTCCAATAAACTCTCTGTTGGTGGTTTTTCTTTACGTAGTGAATAGAAACTAAACAGCTTCAATGCCTCCATCTCAGTCAAGCACTTGACCTCATATCGTAGTTTCACTGAGAGCCTACTCAGAACCTCTTCATCTCTGGTAGTGATGACTATAACACTTCCTTCATCAAACCATCCAGTTTCACCAACCAGCGCATCAACCTGGTCTGCGTCATCAACATCATCCAAAACCACAAGAATCTTCTTTTCACGAGCATTTTGTTTTATTATTTCCCGGCCTCTGTTAACATCTTTTGTTTCAGGTAACAAACCGAAAAGTTGCTTGATGAGAGTTTTCTGTAGATTGACTAAACCATCTTGGTCTGATGATTTTTCCCTAACACTTTCGATGAAAACTCGATGAGACTTGAAGTTGACAATGATCTTGTTATAGAAGGATTTTGCGAGGGTCGTCTTGCCAATACCACCCATACCGTAAAGCCCCAGGACCTGAACGCCAGAACTGGATTCGATGTTCAACAGATCCATCAAACCCTTCACAGATGATTCCAGCCCAACAGTGTAGTCTGCCACTTTCTCTGGCGTGTTCCTCACTTAAGCTAAAACGTTTTTTACCACCTGCTCAATCATGTCATCTACTTTCTTTCTGTTTTTGCCATCCTTGTCATCTTCTTGAACAGTCTCTTTTCTGCCAAAATAAAAATAAAAAAATCCAAAAAACTCAATTCAACCGAGTATATATATCTACATGAATGATATTCAAATGCAAATGGGATGGTTAGAGAGAGATGATGATTGATGAGATAATGGAGTGAGTCCTACGCGCAAAAAAATCCAGGGATATTTCCAACAAAATTCATAGCTCGCCTCCATCGCTGAATCGCCTCATCGTCATGTTTTATCTTGTGTTTTTCAAAATGCTTGGCGAATTTACCGCTCTGTTTGCGGACGTCGGAGGGATCAACCCCGTAAAAGATAGGTACCATGGGACGTTTCAGAGATGATCTTGTAAGATCGCAGAGGGTAGCTAATTCATCTAGACACCAGGTAGAGTTAGCGTATTTACGGGATAAGACGATGACGCATGCGGCCGAGTCCTCGATGGCTTCGAAGAGACTTGGACCGATCTCATCCCCTCTTTTCATGCCCTCGTTGTCCCGGAAGACCCGGACTTTTTGCTTCCCGTTGAGCGCGACGTACAGACGCTCACAGAAGTTGTCGCGCGTGTCTTTGCCTCGGAAGCTTAGAAATATCTCGAACTTGAGCCTATGCGGAGCAACGCCTCCAGTCTCCATCTCCCCCTCCTCAACAAGCTTCTAGTCAACTGGATTGCTTCATGGGAGATGATTACATAGATTGATACCTTGACTAAAACGACGATGACGAACCCTCCCTTTCTTTTCTTTTTTTTTTTATGTGTTTATTTTAATTTGGTCAACACTTTGTGCATACATCTCTCATCATGTCACGTACGTTAGCATTTTAAAACTTTTTAGTAGTTAGATATTTTCTCAGTTTCTATAATAGATAATTGATTTTTAATATTGTTTTGTTTCCTAGAGTTTTTTAACATGTATTTTGCCAGCCCTACTGTAAAATAACATTTGCTCTAACACTGACGCCATATAGCCAATCAAAAAACTATAAGAGAACAAGTTTTGATCTCTTCTCCAATATAGTAAATGATGATGATCTTAAGAAACATAAAGATCTGAAAACCAAAAGATCCACGCTTTGAAGTCAAGAAGAGAACTGCTAGATCAACAAATCGTCTTTACTAATCAAAAGCCCAAAAAAAAAAACCCGCCTGAATTAATGCTTAAAAGTTTTATATGAGATGTATATATATGTCAAAGACGCAAAGTATACCANAAAAAAAAAAAAAAAAAAAAAAAAAAAAAATAGAGATTAAAGGAATTGATGAAGTCATACCCGTAAATCAATCCGGAGATGTTTCCGACTAAAGTCATAGCTTTTTTCCATCGTTGTATCTTCTCCTCACCAAATGTTTTCGAATGATCTTCAAAAACTTTTTCGAAAGGACCTTCCTGGTTCCGAACTTCCCATGGTTGGACCTCATAAAAGATCGGCAACAGTAGACGTTTCAGAGGTGCTTTCAGATCGCAGAGCCTAGCTAATTCTTCGAGGCGCAGGTGAGAGTTAGCGTAGTTAGGGGATAAGACTACGACAAAAGCCACCGAGTCCTCGATAGCCTCCACGAGACTTGGACGTAGCTCATCATGATCCCCACCTTCCACATCATCGTTCCAAACCCGGACCTGCTCCTTGACGAGCGCTTCATAGAGACGATCCGTGAATTTGTGCCTCGTATCTCTTTGGAAACTGAGGAATGTGTCCCACTTGATCCTCGAACGCGGATTGAAAACAGAGGCGCCGGTCTTCATTATCTCCGATCTTTCTTCTTCGAAATCAGGTTTTAAAAGTCAATAGGGATGGATGCAGAAACTCTTCCGCGCGTAGAGAAGTTTTATATTAGTTTTAGACTTCCAACACACAATAGTTTTTATATTTTAATTCTTACAGTCATAATCCCAAACAACGACATGACTCTTCTCCAAACCGAAAACGTCGTGCAGTTCCATGTGTAAAATAGTTCAGACATCAGATCATGCAACAGTAGATTCACTCTTCTGAGCTGGCTTCACCTTCTTCGAATGATCTGAAAAAGTTGGCAAGCTTCTGAGAGACGGTTGACTGTGACTCGGTTGATAAATGTTCTTCGCCTTTAAAATCATCATCCCCTTCGTAAACCAGATGAATCATCCCATGCATCTTTAACTCCACGCCTTGTTTGATTGGCGGTTGTCTTTTGATCACTTGGATGGTATACCCGTCTTTTATCGTCAATACCAATGGGTGCAAAGCTGAGTAACGGCAGATGTGGAGTTGATCATTACTTGTTCTAGGAACTCCAGAGAGGTGCAATGTGTGGGTGTATAAGGCTAGGCCAAGTTTGAGAATTTGGGCTTGAACCTCCAACACATCAGGCAGCTGGTAGTCATCTCCCGTTTCCTGCTTAAGAGCCACAACAACAGCAAGGACTACTCCTCTTAGCTCTCTGTTATTTACAAGGTCTTCCGTTTCCTACTCATCAGGCTCTGTTATTAGCTTGAATTGAATACAATTTGGTTTTAAGAGTTGAGATTTGAGAAGTCAGTTATGAACTAAAGGTGAAGTTAGCTAAGTCTACTAACTATACTGATTTTTTTTTTTTTTTTGTTGGAAGTAGTAAAAGTTGATGAGTACTCATAGGAAATAAAACGAAAAGATTAATTTTCTCAAGAAACTTTGAAGATCCGGAGAACATAAAAAATTCCAAGATTGGAAAGCAAATAAGAACAAAGCTAATGAAGTCAACTAACTCTGTATCATCTTTAGTTTTGGAGACCATGTCTTAAGGAAGATAATCAAAGAAAAGATAGCCCCCATGATCATGATCATGAATGATTCAATTTTAGATGAGAGATGTGTTGGATAAGCTTCAGCATTCCTTGAAGTCTTAGAGATCCTTGTCAAGATAGGATTAGGATAAGAGATAGACTTAATAAGAAGTAGGCGTTATCTAGTTCCAAGTTCTAATGTGAATAGGATTAGCAAAGGTGTGCTAACAAAGAGAGAACATTGAGAGCTTAAGAGTGTTTAGTTTCGAGAGAATTATTTTCTAAACATCAATAAAGAGAGCAATTCTTTATAAGCTAAGTTGTGTTCTAAATTCTATATTTGGTATCAGAGCTCTTAGGTCATTGATCCTAAAAGTTCTTAAAACATCACGAAGATTATACGAACATATAGCCGTCTTAACCAAGACATGGAAGACGACAATACACTTCGACCAAAGGAGTTCTCACCACCATCGATTCAATGTCCTATGTTAACTTCCTCTAAAACTACACGCTGTGGTCCATGAGGATGAAGATCTTGCTTAGGATTTACAAGGTCTGGGATACAATCGAACCAGGATGAGGAGATCTCGAGAAGAACCTCATCGCTATTGGTTTACTGTTTCAAGCTATCCAGAGAATCTTATCTTGCAAGTAGGCGAACAGGATTCTTGAAAAGGAATATGGGAAGCAATTAAATCAAGAAATATGGGAGCTGAACGCGTGAAGGAAACGAGGCTCCAAACTCTGATGTCTGACTTTGACAAGTTGAGGATGACTGATTCGGACACAGTAGATAGCTTTGCGGGAAAGCTATCGGAGATTGCATCAAAATCTGCTGCACTCGGACAGACTATTGAGGAATCCAAGCTGGTGAAAAAGTTTCTCAACAGTTTACCAAGACACAAGTACATTCAAATCATAGCGTCTCTCGAGCAAGTGTTGGATCTAAATACTCCAGCTTATCAAGATATTGTTGTAAGATTAAAAAAAGCTTATGAAGAAAGAATCCTCGGCGAAGAAAACGGTGGAGACACACAAGGAAAGCTTTTATATGCTAACACTTATCATCAAGAATTTGGAGCTCAACAAGGGAGAGGACGCGAAAACAGAGGACAAGGAGGCAGAGGACGTGGTAGAGGCCGCTTTAATTCACAAGATCGTGTGACAAATCAATCTAATCAAACACAGGATAAGGAGAAGAAGGATATAGATTATATGTTTTCGATGTGATAAGGCAGGTCTTTACGCCTCTAATTGTCCCGAGAGAGTCCAAAGAACACAAGAATCACATAAAGTGGAGACAGAAGACGCTGACGCAGCACTTTACATGCACGAAGTTGTGTTTCTGAATGAAGAAAAGCTAATACCAAAAGTTTACGAAACCAAGACAGGGGAAGAAGTTCTTTGGTACTTAAACAATGGTGCAAGCAACCACATGACAGGAATCAAGTCTTATTTCTCAGAACTAAATGAGAAAAGAAAGGCAAGGTGAAGTTTGGAGATGGCTCTTATGACAAGATAGAAGGAAAAGGTTAGCAACATCCTAAGTTTAGGACAAGCTACGGAAATCGGCTGTGATGTGAGGATGAGACAAGACTACTTGACGGTTCATGATCCAAGTGGGAGATTGCTGGTAAGAGTCAATCGAACTCAGAATGTAGAGCCTGTTCTGAGTTCAGGTGTATGAATCGTTGAAGAGCATGGCCGATAAGCACGGTGTTTCGGAGCATTATGATTAATTTCCACTGGTCTTCAACAAACAAGAAGCTTGAGTATCTTACCAGAAACTGGAAGTAGTCTTTTTTTTTGGCAGCTTAAGCGCTAAAAAGGTATGAGAAATCTACTTTGTATCAAAAGCCTTTTTTTTTTACTTTATATCTCATTCTTTGTTTCTTCCCTACTGTTCTTAGTTTTTAACAGTGTCAGTACTCTTGTTTGTCTTGTCCCTACCGTATAATTGTGTACATTCGTTGGGTCATCAATGTACTCTTTGGAATGTAACCTCTTCTGATGAAATGAGAAGATTTCTGTCTTATATTCATAATTGTATGTACCACCAAAGCTAACAAGTTCTTATTGCTCTCCTACTTTGCCATTTGGTCTAATACCTTAAAAGATTTTAAAGGGCTCTATGCCTTGGAGTTGAATCATTGAAGAAGCTGTTTTTGACTGTAGATTTCATCTTTTTAAGTTATGTCTTTAATGGTCAAAAGAGTCAATCCATAGTTTGTTGTGTTGTGTGATGATATCTTTTGGATGAGATGTGGGGTTTGGTCTAATAATAAAGACAAAAGAGTTAAAAATAACGGGTATGTTGGAGGCAGATGTAGAGATGTCTGCGTCTCGACTGAAGCATAAACACAAGAACTTCGACCCCACTTCTCATCTTAGAATAATGCTATCGTTACTTTCTTGTTTGTTACCGTGACAAGCTGTGAAAGTCAAGACTTTTTCCTGTGTTGAGTGATTGAAATCTGGCAGATCAAATACAGCATAATTGTTATCCAAATGATTCTATTCACTCTTCAGAATCTCCAAGTCATATGTTTTCATTATCTGACTCAAGTTGTTCATTCATCTCAATAAAGTAATGTCAATGTTGAAACAGAGCCCAATTTCAGATTTCTATTTGGTATACGTACATTTTACATATGCTCCTATACATCTTTCACTGATTTGGATCACAACGACCTGCTTTGTGAAGAAACGAACATTATTTTTCTGACGCGAAGAAAATAAACACAACGTTCTCCAACGCTCAGGCTAACGTAGACCAACACGTTTAGTTCAAATCTTTACCAAATCCGTTGTAACTCTAATAAATTGGGAAACAAGAGTTTCCTCTTTTTGGTTTTTTTTTCATTGATTGTAAAAGTAAAGGTAAAGAAAATATACGGAAAAAGAAAACACAAAAGCGAAAACACTCCTATATGAGCAACAGTCGTATCGATAAGACTGATTGTGTGCAGTTTCTTAACTTCTCTGTGGTAACAAATTGTAACAGTAGATTCATTTTCTTAGCTGGTCAAGAGCTGAAAAAATTGGCAAGTTTATGAGAAACTGTTAGCTGTGCCTCAGTTAAGAAATCTTCATCGCCTGTAATATCATCATCCCCCTCGTAAATTAGATAAATCCCACGCATCTTTAGCTCGACGCCTTGTTTGTGTGGCGGTTGTCTTTTGATCACTTGTATGGTGTAACCGTCTTTTAACGCCTTAACCATTGGGTGCGAAGCTGAGTAACGGCAGATGTGGAGTTGATCATTACTTGTTATAGGCACTCCAGAGAGGTGCAGTGTGTGGGTGTATAAGGCTAGGTCGAGTTTGAGAATCTGAACTTGAACATCCACCACATCAGGCAGCTGGTAGTTATCTTCATTTTCAAGGTTAAGAGCCACAACAACAGCAACAATTACACCTCTGAGCTCTCTGTTCGGTTGAACTGAGAACGTGAGAGGGCCTTGTGAGAACCAGCCCGGGATCCTGTTTCCAGGCAAGCTCAGATTCCGCAGCATTTTCAAAGATACCTGCGATAAGAAGTTCACAAAAATGCAAGCAAGCTGTTATCACATTTTGAAATTCAACTAGTTGCGTTTAGGTGCAGTATGGAGAATCACCTTGGAGAGACTTTTCTTTACTGCAAGGGAGCAGGAGTTACAGCCGCTCATGTATAATCGTTTCAGACCCGTCAACTTCTCTAGGCCTGGAACATCATCCAGTTTCACACAGTTTGTGAGATTGAGGTCGTGCAAGATAGTGAGCTCTGAAAGGTCAGATATACTCTCCAACGAAAAGCAGTTTGCTAGGTTTAGCTGCTCCAGTTGACATGGAAGAGGGGGAAGACATGTGAGCTCTCGGCAGTCATACAATGAGAGTTCTCTGAGATTTGATAACCTCTTGAGACTACACGGAAGACTATGAAAACAATTATTCCCAAGGTTCAGTGTCTTTAGAGACGAAAGCTTCTCAAGACCATCTTGGATTTTACCCGATATTCCCCTACCGCGAGCATCAAGTTCCTCGAGCAACAAGAGGTTTGCGAAAGAGTTTGGTAATTCTACAAAACGAGTTTCTTCGCTTGTACCTGGAGGACAACTCTCAGTACTTCTAAAAAGAGGCTTCTTCAGCATTTTCAATACCTTTAACTTTGAGAGGTTACCGAAACTTTCTGGCAACTTCATGACCAAAGTTTCCTCCATGTATAGATGGTGAAGAGATTTCAAGTTTCCAAATGAGTCAGGAAGCTTCTTTAGCATTCTACACTTGTTCATTTGGAGTAAGACCAGGTTTTCCAGATTGCCAAAATCTTCCGGTAGTTCCTCAATGTTAGAGCCTTCAAGGTATAACTTACAGAGTGTATCCATAGCTCCGATTGAATTAGGCAGGACTTTCAGAAATTCGCAGTTCCTCAACTCAAGTTTGAGGATTAGTTGCAAGTCACCAATTCTTTCTGGTAGACTATTAATTGCAGTCTTATCTAAATTCAACTGGAGAAGAGAATTTAATCCACCAATTGAACTAGGAACCTCTTTTAGATGTGTGCAATCTCCTGCTGAAAAGTCAGTCAAACATGGCAGTGAGCCTGATTCTAGAGACACCGTTTTTACCCCGCTTCTGTTGATGACTAATTCCTTCAGTGATATGAGCTTATTGATAGTCCCAGGAATCTCAGAAAGGGATTTGCAACACCTCAAATGCAGCTTCTGGAGATTTTTTAGCTTTACGATAGAACACGGAAGTTTTTGCAGTGCAGTATTATCAAGATATAGCTTCTCCAGTGATGTCAATGTTCCTACGCACAAAGGTAGTTCTTGAATATTCCTGCAACCTCTTAGACTAAGTTTTTTAAGATTTTGGAGGCGGTGAATATCTGGTACATTCTTTATTGCAGTTCTATCAAGAAGAAGCTTTTTCAAACACGGCAAGTAACCAATGCTTTCAGGCAACACACTCAGATTTGAACAGCCGGAGAGGGTAAGTTTTTCGAGAACCTTCAGTCCAGAAACATCCACGCGAAAGTCAGAAAGATTTGAACAGTTCTTGAAGTCCAAGTGAAGCAATGATCTTATATTGCCAACTGAGCTAGGAACCTTCACCAGAAGTTTGCATCGCTCGAGAACAAGCTTCTCTAGGGCTTTATGGTTTGATAAATCAGGAATGGCTTCTAAGCTGTGGCAACCACGCAAATTTATAACCTTCAAGTTCTTATCAACCTGAAAAGCAGAAATAACTATTTATAGCAAGGAGACTTTATGACTCAAAATTATATATATTTACCATGTATAGGGAAAATAAGAAAGCCTTTACCTCTTTGCTACACAAACTCTGGACTCGTCTTATTCCACACTCTGAAAGATCAAGAACAGCAAGTTGCCCAGCAAGAAAATCCAGAGAGAGATCTTCTAACGGGCAACCTTTCCACTGTATCCACTTGAGTTCAGATGGGAGGAGTTTTAGATTTCCTTCCAGGTTCACATGATTAATCTGAAGAAGTCTCAACTTCGTCATTGGTACAAAAGGCTCTACGGCAACGATAATTTCAGAAATTTTTGGCTTTTCCTCTGCAGGATTGTTGTGTAGACTCCTCAAAGCAATCTCATCTGTAGACTTCATTTTAAAGTCACATACGATTCCTCGGATGGATGGCGTACCCTGTTTATCCATAACAGGAAATAAACAATCATGAAAATATAGTCAAACAGAAATGATATATAAACTATAGGTAAATTACCTTCATATTGTTCAATACGGTCATAATTTCACCATGATCCCAGAGTCTACTTCGCATTCCAGGATCCTCGCTGCTTTCTCTAAGGACCATCTGCCTACCCATGTCTCTAATCTGATCATGCATCCAAAGATTATTGTCTCTAATCTTAATGAGAGATTTCTGTCGGAGGACACTGAGGGCAACCTCAGCGTGAAACCCACATCCGTTCAGTATGTCGACAACTTCATCCTTTGTTATCTTCGTTCTGAGAAAGAGACACGCTATATCAAGGAATACTTTCTTTTCTTCATCGTCTAAAGATTCGAAACTCAGCGCCAGAACACCGTGAAGTTTGTCTGGTTGGATATTTTTCAGCTTCTCTATTTGAACTTGCCATTCGTTTTCGTCCTTGTCATACAAATGAGAACCAAAAACTTTAACAGCCAGTGGCAACAGTCCTGTTAACTCAACACTCTTCTTGGACAACTCCAATAGACTCTCTGTTGGTGGTTTTTCTTTTCGTAGCGAGTAATAACTAAACAACTTCAATGCCTCCATCTCAGTCAAGCACTTGGCCTCATATCGTAGGTTCACTGAGAGCCTACTCAGAATCTCCTCATCTCTGGTAGTGATGACAATAAGACTTCCTTTATCATACAAGCTTGTTTCAGTTTCACCAATCAGTGCATTAACCTGTTCGATGTTATCAACATCATCTAAAACCGCAAGAATCTTCTTACCACGAGCACTCTCTCCTTGGAAAAGTTTACGAACGAAAGTTCCTTTCAGATCATCTAAGCCACCTTGGGTTGATGATTTCTCTCTAACGTTATAGATGATTACTCGATGCTCGAAATCAACAATCATCTTGTTATAGAAGTATTTAGCAAGAGTCGTCTTGCCAACACCACCCATACCGTAAAGTCCCAAGATTTGAACACGAGAAGAGGATTCAAATTTGAGCAGCTTCATCAAATCCCCAACAGATGATTCCAGACCAACAGTGTAGTCTGCCACTCTCTCTGGTGTATTCCTCACTTCAGCTAAAACCCTTTTCACCACCTGCCCTATCATGTCATCTTCAACAGTATCTTCTCTGCAAATTTCCCAAAAAGACAGCCACAAGATGACTGTGAGCAGTTTGATAACTTCTTTGTGGGTGGCAGATCATGTAACAGTAGATCCTTCACCTTCGTCGAAAGATCTGAAAAAGTTGGCAAGCTTCTGAGAGACGGTTAGCTGTGACTCGGTTAATAAATGTTCTTCGCCTTTAAAATCATCATCCCCTTCGTAAACCAGATGGATCCCATGCATCTTTAACTCCACGCCTTGTTTGATTGGCGGTTGCCTTTTGATCACTTGGATGGTATACCCGTTTTTTATCGTCATAACCAATGGGTGCAAAGCTGAGTAACGGCAGATGTGGAGTTGATCATTACTTGTTCTAGGAACTCCAGAGAGGTGCAATGTGTGGGTGTATAAGGCTAGGCCAAGTTTGAGAATTTGGGCTTGAACCTCCAACACATCAGGCAGCTGGTAGTCATCTTCCGTTTCCTGCTTAAGAGCCACAACAACAGCAAGGACTACTCCTCTTAGCTCTCTGTTTGGTTGAGCTGAAAACGTGAGAGGGCCTTGTGAGAACCAGTCCGGGATTCTATTTCCAGGCAAGCTCAGATTCCTCAGCAATTTCAAAGAAGCCTGCAATGAGAGAAGCAAGTTTTTTAACAAATCTTTGGGATTTACCTAATTGAGATTCTATAGAGTTTGTAGAATCACCTTGGAGAGTCTTTTCTTTACTGCAAGGGAGAATGTGGAGTTACAGCCACTCATGTATAATCTTATCAGAGCGGTCAAGTGCTCTAGGCCTGGAATATCAATCACTTTCTCACAGTTTGTGAGATTGAGCTCATACAATACCTTAAGGTTGGACAAGTCGGATATACTTTCCAACGAAAAGCAGTTTGCCAGACTTAGCTGCTCCAGTTTCCACGGAAGAGGAGGGAGACACTTGAGCTCTCGGCAGTCATACAATAAAAGGTTTTTGAGATTTGATAACCCCTTGAGGCTAGATGGAAGGCTGTGAAAATAATTATTCCCGAGATTCAGTATTTTCACAGACGACATCTTCTCAACAACATCTGGGATTTTACCGGCTATTCCACAACTACGAGCATCCATTTCCTCAAGCAACAAGAGGTTTGAGAACGAATTTGGTACTTCCACAAAATGAGGTTCTTCACTTTCACAACTTCTAAAAAGAGGCTTCTTTAACATCTTCAATACCCTTAGATTTGAAAGGTTCCCAAAACTTTCTGGCAACTTTGTCACCGAAGTTTCCTGCATAGACAGATGGTGAAGAGATTTCAAGTCTCCAAATGACTCAGGAAGCCTCTTAAGCTTTTTACAGTTGTTCATTCGGAGTACGACTAGGTTTTCCAGCTTGCCAAAATCTTCCGGTAATTTCTCAATGTTAGAGCCTTCAAGATATAAGCTATGGAGTGTGTCCATATCTCTGATTGATTCAGGTAGAAACTTCAGGGATTTACAGTTTCTCAACTCAAGTTTGCGAATAAAGTGCAGGGCACCAATCTCCTCTGGTAGAGTTTCAATCGGAGTCCTATCCAACTGTATCTGAAGAAGAGAATTTAAACCACCAATTGAACTCGGAATCTGTTTCAGAAGATTGCAACCTCCTGCTGAGAAGTCAGACAGANCTGAGTAACGGCAGATGTGGAGTTGATCATTACTTGTTCTAGGAACTCCAGAGAGGTGCAATGTGTGGGTGTATAAGGCTAGGCCAAGTTTGAGAATTTGGGCTTGAACCTCCAACACATCAGGCAGCTGGTAGTCATCTTCCGTTTCCTGCTTAAGAGCCACAACAACAGCAAGGACTACTCCTCTTAGCTCTCTGTTTGGTTGAGCTGAAAACGTGAGAGGGCCTTGTGAGAACCAGTCCGGGATTCTATTTCCAGGCAAGCTCAGATTCCTCAGCAATTTCAAAGAAGCCTGCAATGAGAGAAGCAAGTTTTTTAACAAATCTTTGGGATTTACCTAATTGAGATTCTATAGAGTTTGTAGAATCACCTTGGAGAGTCTTTTCTTTACTGCAAGGGAGAATGTGGAGTTACAGCCACTCATGTATAATCTTATCAGAGCGGTCAAGTGCTCTAGGCCTGGAATATCAATCACTTTCTCACAGTTTGTGAGATTGAGCTCATACAATACCTTAAGGTTGGACAAGTCGGATATACTTTCCAACGAAAAGCAGTTTGCCAGACTTAGCTGCTCCAGTTTCCACGGAAGAGGAGGGAGACACTTGAGCTCTCGGCAGTCATACAATAAAAGGTTTTTGAGATTTGATAACCCCTTGAGGCTAGATGGAAGGCTGTGAAAATAATTATTCCCGAGATTCAGTATTTTCACAGACGACATCTTCTCAACAACATCTGGGATTTTACCGGCTATTCCACAACTACGAGCATCCATTTCCTCAAGCAACAAGAGGTTTGAGAACGAATTTGGTACTTCCACAAAATGAGGTTCTTCACTTTCACAACTTCTAAAAAGAGGCTTCTTTAACATCTTCAATACCCTTAGATTTGAAAGGTTCCCAAAACTTTCTGGCAACTTTGTCACCGAAGTTTCCTGCATAGACAGATGGTGAAGAGATTTCAAGTCTCCAAATGACTCAGGAAGCCTCTTAAGCTTTTTACAGTTGTTCATTCGGAGTACGACTAGGTTTTCCAGCTTGCCAAAATCTTCCGGTAATTTCTCAATGTTAGAGCCTTCAAGATATAAGCTATGGAGTGTGTCCATATCTCTGATTGATTCAGGTAGAAACTTCAGGGATTTACAGTTTCTCAACTCAAGTTTGCGAATAAAGTGCAGGGCACCAATCTCCTCTGGTAGAGTTTCAATCGGAGTCCTATCCAACTGTATCTGAAGAAGAGAATTTAAACCACCAATTGAACTCGGAATCTGTTTCAGAAGATTGCAACCTCCTGCTGAGAAGTCAGACAGACATTGCAGTGAGCCAGGGTTTAGAGGTAGCTCTTCCACTGCGCTTCCATTGACAAATAATTCCTTCAACAATTTGAGCTCATTGACNTCACCTTGGAGAGTCTTTTCTTTACTGCAAGGGAGAATGTGGAGTTACAGCCACTCATGTATAATCTTATCAGAGCGGTCAAGTGCTCTAGGCCTGGAATATCAATCACTTTCTCACAGTTTGTGAGATTGAGCTCATACAATACCTTAAGGTTGGACAAGTCGGATATACTTTCCAACGAAAAGCAGTTTGCCAGACTTAGCTGCTCCAGTTTCCACGGAAGAGGAGGGAGACACTTGAGCTCTCGGCAGTCATACAATAAAAGGTTTTTGAGATTTGATAACCCCTTGAGGCTAGATGGAAGGCTGTGAAAATAATTATTCCCGAGATTCAGTATTTTCACAGACGACATCTTCTCAACAACATCTGGGATTTTACCGGCTATTCCACAACTACGAGCATCCATTTCCTCAAGCAACAAGAGGTTTGAGAACGAATTTGGTACTTCCACAAAATGAGGTTCTTCACTTTCACAACTTCTAAAAAGAGGCTTCTTTAACATCTTCAATACCCTTAGATTTGAAAGGTTCCCAAAACTTTCTGGCAACTTTGTCACCGAAGTTTCCTGCATAGACAGATGGTGAAGAGATTTCAAGTCTCCAAATGACTCAGGAAGCCTCTTAAGCTTTTTACAGTTGTTCATTCGGAGTACGACTAGGTTTTCCAGCTTGCCAAAATCTTCCGGTAATTTCTCAATGTTAGAGCCTTCAAGATATAAGCTATGGAGTGTGTCCATATCTCTGATTGATTCAGGTAGAAACTTCAGGGATTTACAGTTTCTCAACTCAAGTTTGCGAATAAAGTGCAGGGCACCAATCTCCTCTGGTAGAGTTTCAATCGGAGTCCTATCCAACTGTATCTGAAGAAGAGAATTTAAACCACCAATTGAACTCGGAATCTGTTTCAGAAGATTGCAACCTCCTGCTGAGAAGTCAGACAGACATTGCAGTGAGCCAGGGTTTAGAGGTAGCTCTTCCACTGCGCTTCCATTGACAAATAATTCCTTCAACAATTTGAGCTCATTGACAGTGTCAGGTATCTTAGAAAGGGATGCACAATGCATCAGATGTAGCTTCTGGAGATTTTTTAGATATCCAATAGAAGTCGGAAGATTTTGCAATGAAGTACCATCAAGATATAACTCTTCCAGCGATGTCAATGTTCCTATGCACAAAGGTAGCTCTTTAATAGATCTGCAATTCTTTAGACTAAGCTTTTCAAGATTTTCGAGGCGGTAAATGGATTCTGGTAACTTCTTTATTGCAGTTCCATCAAGAAGGAGCTCTTTCAAACATGGCATAGCACCAATGTTTTCTGGTAACACAATCAGATTTGAACAGCCAGAGAGGAAAAGTTTTTCAAGACGCTTCAGCCCAGAAACATCCACAAGAAATTCAGAAAGATTTGAACAGTTTCTGAGGTCTAGCTGAAGTAATGTTTTTAGATTACCAACTGATCTAGGAACCCTCACCAGGAGGTTGCATCGCTCAAGAACAAGCTTCTCTAAGGCTTTATGGTTTGACAAATCAGGAACGGCTTCTAAGCTGTGGCAGCCACGCAAATTTAAAACCTTCAAGTTCTCATCAACCTGAAAATCAGAAATAACTATTTTTAGCAGTCCGACTCTAACTGAAACTCTGTATATATATACTTGCCCTAGTATAGACCTTATGAGGAAATAAAAAAGCCTTACCCCTTTGCTACGCATACTCTGGATTCGTCTTATTCTACTCTCTGAAAGATCAAGAACAGCAAGTTGCCCAGCAAGAAAATTCGGTGGGAGATTTTCTAATGGGCAACCTTTCCACTGTATCCACTTGAGTTCAGATGGGAGGAGTTTTAGATTTCCTTCCAGGTTCACATGATTAATCTGAAGAAGTCTCAACTTATTCATTGGTACGAAAGGCTCTACCCGAATGGTGCTTTCATAACATTTTGGCTTTTCCTCTTCTTGAGATGATATAAATTTATTCTTCAGGTAACTATACAGAGATTTGATGCCCGGATTGCTCTGCAGATTCCTCAACGCAATATCCTCTGCAGTCGGGTCCCAAGCAGACTTCTTTCTGAAGTCAAATACGATTCCTTGGATGGATGATGTTCCCTGTTATCACATTACAGAAAAAAAGATCATGAGGATGCAAGTCAATACAAATGATATATACAACTGTAGATATAAATACCTTCATATTGTTCAATAAGGTCATAATTTCAGAACGATCCCAGAATCTACTTCGCATTCTAGGATCCCCAGGAATTTCTGTAAGGTCCATTTGCCTACCCATGTCTCTAATCTGATCATGCATCCAAAGAGTATCGTCTGCAAAGATCTTAACAAGAGATTTCTGTCTTAGGACACTGAGAGCAGCCTCAGCGTTAAACCCACATCCGTTCAGTACCTCGACAATTTCTTCTTTTGAAATTGTCATTCTGAGAAAGAGACACGCAATGTCGAGGAATACTTTCTTTTCTTCATCGTCTAAAGAATCGTAACTCAGGGCCAACACATCCTGAAGATTACTTGGTTGGGTATTTTTCAGCTTCTCCAGTTGAATTTGCCATTCCTTTACTTCCTTCTTGTCATACAAAAGAGAACCAAACACTTCAACAGCCAGTGGCAAGAATCCAGATATCTGGACAATCTTCTTAGACAAGTCCAGTAAACTATCTGTTGGTTTTTCCTTTCGTAGTGAATGATAACTAAACAGCTTCAATGCCTGCTCCTCAGTCAAGCACTTGACCTCATACTGTTGGTTCACTGAGAGCCTACTCAAAATCTCTTCATCTCTGGTAGTGATGACTATAAGACTTCCTTCACCATACCATCCTGTTTCACCAACCAGCGCATCAACCTGGTCTATGTTATCAACATCATCTAAAACAGCAAGGATCTTCTTCTCAGGAACATGTTCTTTGATCTTCTCTCGTCCTCTGTCAACATCTTCTATTTGAGGTGCCGAAGAAGTAAGTACATTGATAAACTCTTTTTGTAGATTGACAATGCCGTCTTGGTCCGATGATCTTTCTCTAACATTTTTGATGAAAACTCGGCGACTGAAGTTCCTAATGATCTTGTTATAGAAAGCTTTTGAAAGAGTCGTCTTCCCAATACCACCCATACCGTAAAGCCCCAGGACTTGAACGCCAGAACTGGATTCAACATCAAACGCATCCATCAAATCCTTGACACGTGATTCCAGCCCAACAGTGTATTCTCCCACTGTCTCTGGTGTATTGCTCACTTCAGCTAAAACCCTCTTCACCACAAGCCCAATCATGTCATCATCAACCGAGTCTTCTCTGCCAAATTCCAAAACAAACAGCAGTGTGATCACTAACATCCTAAATCCATTTCATCATCTACTATGAGTATGTCTACATGAATTAGAAATGCAGATGAGGTCATGTCTCCTACCTCCAAACAAAACCAGAGAGATTCCCAACTAATTTCATAGCATCTCTCCATCTCTCAATCTTCTCCTCACCAAATCTTTTCGAGTGTTTCACAAAATCCTTAACGAAACGATCGCTCTGTTTGCGGACATGAGAAGGATCGACCTCGTAAAAAATTGGTATCATCGGACGTTTCAGAGAAGCTCTAAGATGACAGAGCGTAGCTAATTCATCAAGGCACCAGTGAGAATCAGCGTACCTAGGTGATAAGACAACGACGGAAGCAGCGGAATCCTCCATGGCTGCGACGAGACTCGGAGCGATCTCATCACCTCGTTCCATACCTTCGTTGTCGCGAAAGACCCGAACCTTCTCCTTGCGGTTGAGCGCGTCGTAGATACGCTCTGTGATGTTGTGGCGCGTGTCTTCTCCTCTGAAGCTGAGAAAGACGTCAAACTTGAGCCTATGCGGCTTCGTAACCACTTCAGTCTCCATCTCTCAACTCCCTCCGATCTCACGATCAACAAAAAATCTCCAGAATCCTCTTTTTTGGCTTTTCGAATTGAGATTTTTTTTTTTTTTTTTT
>NC_025687.1:11294500-11318623 GCF_000633955.1 Camelina sativa
CGAATTGAGATTTTTTTTTTTTTTTTTTTTAATTTAGAAATATATTTGGGACTGTCAGTCATTATCTAATAATTTGCTGCTCATGTAAAAGCAAAAGTCTCGATTTCGCCTTTTCAGTCTTGTGGAGTGGGGGTGGACCAACGTCAACGCTCTTTAGTCTTTTTTCTAATTCTGAAACGTCACGTAGTTTTATGTCCCTTATTTCAGTCAGAACGACACGTAGTTGTGACTAGTGTGACAAATAATATATTTGACTCTGTTATTAGCTTGACTTAATACTAGTTGAACTAGATGAGTACCTGTGCAATAGCACGAGTTGAAATTTATTTTATACAAAATTATGTATATATTTTGTATATTAAAATAATTTTTCATATTTTTAATTAATTTTTAAACAATCTTAACATTTTACATTTAATTTGTCGTCCGTTATAAAGATTATAACTCAATTTATCATATAATCCATTACATTTAAACTCATATGTCGCTTACAGTTGTTAATCCATAAGATTTTGTAAAAGGTTTGTTTATATTGTTAAAAAAATATATATTTTTTATTCTTTAAAGTGGTATTATTCTTCTGAATTAATTGGTTAATAATAGTGTGAATGATTAAGGTAAATTTTCTACAGATATTATGGTTTGTGTTGAAGATTCCTTGTTATTATTAATGATACACCTTAAATAATTAAGGAAACCAGTAAATCTCGATTATCAATAATCAAGTAAACCCTTAAATCCAGACTATATTAAATTATTGATATATTAATTTTATTAATATCATTTCTTTTACCCGTAAATCGAGACTATAATGTTAATTTTTTTTTGGGTATGAATATGGTGTATTCAGGTGAATGGAGATGTCAATTTCTACTAAAAGTTTGGATATGTGTTAGGTAAAATTTTATTTTGATTGCATAATCGGAAATAAGATTAGTTTATGAGATTTTGTTGCCTTATGTAAATATACTCTTTGGAGATTTTATTTGATTATTTGGAATATCCTAAATCTAGGTATAACTAATGGTTACAACCCATATAACATATTTTGTAACCAACTAATGAATTAAATAATAATATAACTTTATAACCTATAACTATTATATAGTCTACCAAAAAATAGTTGTGTACTTCTGTAATATTATATAGGGGATACAATTTGGTTTTAAGAGTTAAGATTTGAGAAGTCAGGTTATGAACTAAAGGTGAAGTTTGATAGCAAAGGCGACTAGCTATATACTGAGTTTTTTTTGTTGGAAGTAGTAAAAGTTGATGAGTACTCATAGGAAATAAAACGAAAAGATTGATTTTTTCAAGAAACTTGAAGATCTGGAGAACATAAAAAAGTCCAAGATTGGAAAGAAAATAAGAACAAAGCTAGGTCAACTAACTCTGTATCATCTTTCGTTTTGGAGACCATGTCTTAATTAAGGAAGATAATCAAAGAAAAGATAGCCCGCATGATCATGATCATGAATGATTCAATTTTAGATGATAGATGTAATACCAAACATATGAATGATATGATATAAAATGTTGTCAAGGTTTTCAAAAATGTTATAAATGCAGAGGTTGCGTGAGGAGTGAGATTATAGATGAAGTTACCTGAAAACAAATCCGGAGATATTTCCGACTACATTCATGGCTCTCTTCCATCGCTGTATCTTCTCTACGCTGAATCTTTTCGAGGGCTCTTCAAAATCCATCTCGAAAGGACCGTTCTGTTTCCTAAAAATCCAGGGTTCAACCTCGTAAAAGATAGGTAACACCACCAGACCAAGCGACGTTTTCAGATCGCAGATCTTGGCTAATTCTTCAAGGCAGCGGTGAGATTTAGCATAGTTAGGAGATAAGACGACTAGTGAAGCGACCGAGTCCTCCATAGCCTCCTCCAGTCGACTTTCACCGAGTTCATCATGATTCCCAAGTTCCACAACACCGTTCCAAACCCGGACATGTTCCTTGACGAGCACTTCATAGAGACGCTCTGTGAATTTGTGGCGCGTGTCTCTTTGGAAACTGAGGAATACATCCCACTTGAGCCTCGAACGTGGATCGGAAACATCACCGGTCTTCCTCATCTCCGATTCTTTCCTCTTTCGAAATCAAGTTCTGAAAGATGGAAAGGTGTTGCAGAGTAATTCTTTACGTGAAGCAGGAGACAAAGCTTCTTATATTATTAAAAAACAATGGACATGCCCATTTTTTAAACGGCACACAGTGCTAGATTAACTTTGAAAGACATATTCTTGTCGTGACAATGAAGAGAAAGCTTCTTCATTTGTTTTTGTCGGCTAAAGCCTTAATTAGCTTTAGTTACTACTTATAGTTATAATTAGTGCTAAACCACACACTTAACAGTTCTTGTTTTACTTTACGAACGCATTGACTCTTAAAAGATGGAATTCGTCATATTATAAAAACAGTGGCCATGACATGATGGCTCTTCTCCAATCAGGAAACCTTATACAGAGTTTCATGGTTAACACAAAAATCATCTTCTTAATTAATTACTACTAGCCATCGAATTTTATCTTTAAATATAATCTAACTATAGAAGTTAACTTTCATATCAACATGTTGAATGATTTCTGATATGTTTACATGGTACTTAAGTAGCCGGACTTGGTAAATGAACATTAAACATTGATTTATTGAAAATGTATTATGAAGTTTTATTTAGATTAGATTCTCACTTTTTCAGCACACCAAAGTATTAAATTTCTAGACATGAGAGACAGTTTACCTTCCCGAGAATTTGGAGCAATCAAAACTGCACTTTTGGAAATAGACTATGAACTGGCTTCTTCTGAAAGTTGGTACTTGGTAGTTCTTTCTAAAAGGAATAAGCATGAGACTATTTAGTGTTACCTCTCTCCACTTGAGCTGAATATGTTATAGGAAAGTTTCTTAGGACGTACTATTCTTTTGCTAAAAACATGCATCCCTCTTGGTTATTGCTTCTTTTCCTCTCTCAGCATGCACTATGTGTTAATGGATGATCTGATATGCAGCTTGTCTTTACCAGGTGTGGGATTTAACAGTTGGTGTTGGAGTAAGCTTGATTTAGCTTAGAGCTCAAGAAAAGTATATTTAGAAGAAAGCTAAATATACATATTTGTGTCTTAGGAGATATCTAAGATATGTTAGTTTTTCCTATTTGGATTAGGAAATATTGTCTAAGGTTTTCATATAAAAGGAGATGCAGAGTTATTGCATAAGGTGTGATTTTGAGAGAAAGAGATTGTTTTGTAAGAAAGAGATTGTTTTGTAAGCTTTAGTTTTGAGTCAGTTTTCTAGAGCAATAAAAGAGAGAGTCTTTTATATTTTTACGATCTTTGTTCTAAAGTTCTTATTCAATAATTGGTATCAGAGCAATATTGAATTAAGAACTTTGTCTATTCAAAATCATGAGTGAAATCGTTACCACAAAACCTAAAGAAGAAGTTGTGCTATCTAAGGAAGGGAGTTCCTCATCGATACAATGTTTTATGCTCAACGCCACCAATTACACGGTATGGTCTGCATGAGGATAGCTCTTAGAGTGCACAAGGTGTGGGAAGCCATCGAACCAGGAGCAACTGATGGAGAAAAGGAAGACATGGCCAGAGCACTTTTATTTCAATCTATCCCGGAAACTTTACTCTTACAAGTCGGAAACCTTGACACCTCTAAAGCTGTTTGGGACGCGATAAAAGCAAGATATGTTGGAGCAGATCGTGTGAAGGAAGCAAGACTACAGACGCTGTTAGCTGAGTTCGATAGGATGAAGATGAAAGATTCTGACACCATCGACATATTCGCTGGAAAACTCTCAGAATTATCCACACAATCAGCGGTTTTGGGAGAGTATATTGAAGCACCAAAACTTGTGAAGAAATTTCTTAAGAGCTTACCTCGGAGAAAGTATATCCATATCATTGCAGCGCTTGAGCAGGTCCTTGATCTAAACACCACAAGCTTTGAAGACATTGTGGGTAGGCTAAAAGTATATGAAGAAAGAATCCGGGAAGAAGAAGAAGATCAACCCAATGATCAAGGAAAGCTTCTTTATGCTAATATGGATTCACAATCTTACCAAGGGAACTATGTCTCAGGAAGAGGAAGAGGTCAAGGCGGAAGATTCTTTGGTTGAGGTAGGGGTCGAGGTTTCTTCGGGAATCAGCAGAATGGAGGGTATAGACAAGACCGAGACAAGTCCAATGTGGTGTGTTATCTTTGTAATAAAACAGGACACTATGCATCAAACTGTCCCGATAGGTTACTCAAACTTCAAGAAGCACAAGTGGGGGTAAAAGATGATACTAAAGAGGCTGACGAGTTAATGATGCATGAAGTTGTCTTTCTTAACGAACAAAAGGTACAACCACACATGTTCGAAACACAAACAGATGGTTCTAATGTTTGGTATTTAGACAACGGAGCAAGCAATCATATGTCTGGGAATCGCACTTACTTCTCTAAGATTGACGAGACGGTCACGGGAAAAGTAAGATTTGGAGATGACTCACGAATAGATATAAAAGGAAAAGGCTCAATCCTGTTTGTGAGCAAGAATGGTGACAAGAAGATACTAGCTGACGTTTACTTTATACCCGATCTGAAGAGCAATATCATAAGTCTTGGACAGGCTACTGAATCGGGATGTGAAGTTAGGATGAGAGACAACTATCTTACTCTTTATGATCGCAGCGGAAATCTACTGGTAAGAGCTAATAGATCAAGAAAGCGACTTTACAAAGTGGTCATGAAGGTTGTTGAGACTAATCGGTGTTTACAAGTGATGGAGCTAAATGATTCCACAAGGTGGCATGCACGGTTGGGCCATATTGGTCTAGAAACAATGAGAATGATGATCAAGAAAGAACTTGTTGCTGGTATACCAAATGTTTCAATCGAAAAGGAAATGTGTGCTTCATGTTTACTTGGAAAACAAACCAGACAAGTCTTTCCACAAGCTACAGCGTATCATGCATCTAAAGTACTTGACCTAGTACACAGAGATCTGTGTGGACCCATCACACCATCTACAGCAGCAAGAAACAGGTACATCTTTGTTCTGATAGATGATCATTCACGCTATATGTGGTCGCTGCTGTTAAAGGAGAAGAGTGATGCACTTGAAAGGTTTAAAAGGTTTAAGAAGCTGGTTGAACAAGAAACTGGAACTACTATCAAGGTGTTTCGATCAGATAGAGGAGGAGAGTTCATGTCTCAAGAGTTTCAAGATTTTTGCGCTAACTCAGGTATCACACGACATCTCACAGCACCATACACCCCTCAGCAAAACGGAGTGGTCGAACGCCGAAACAGAACACTACTCGAAATGACGAGGAGCATTATGAATCATATGAAGATACCGAATTACCTGTGGGGAGAAGCAGTGAGACATGCAACTTACATCATTAATCGAGTATCAACGAGAGCTTTAAATCTGCAGACTCCATATGAGATGTTCAATGGAAAGAAACCAAATGTAGATCATCTTCGAGTTTTTGGGTGTGTGTGTTATGCAAAAGTTGAAGCACCACATCCTAAAAAACTCGATGATCGATCTCGGGTATTGATACACCTTGGAACAGAACCGGGATCGAAAGCTTATCGGTTATTGGATCCCTCGTCACGGAAAATAGTGGTCAGTCGAGATGTTCTGTTCTATGAAAACAAAAGCTGGGTGTGGAATAATCGTGAAGACAAAGCTAGTATTGGGGTTGGAACGTTTAAGTTGAGCATTGAAGGATCTCTAAATCCTGAAAGTGGAGAAGAAACAAAGCCGAAGAAGAAACTGGTGGAGAAACAGAGGTTGTTCACGAAGGAGACAATGAAGAAGATGATTTTGCTGATGATTTTGTGCGCGATGAAACAGAGGTTGTTCAAGAACAAGACCAGCCACAACCACGAGTATCAATGAGACAAAAGACGAGACCGAAGTATTTGGACGACTATATCTTACTTGCTGGAGTTGAGAGCGAACGTCTCCTAATGGTGATAGACGGAGAACCATGGGATTTTAATGAGGCAAAAGAGTCAGAAGCTTGGAAGAGCGCATGTGATGATGAGATTGAGTCGATTACAAAGAACAAGACATGGGATTTGGTTGATCTTCCACTTGGAGTAAAACCAATAGGGTTAAAATGGGTTTTTAAACTCAAACGTAACTCCGACGGAAGTATCAACAAATACAAGGCAAGACTCGTAGCTAAAGGCTATGTGCAGAGACATGGAATTGACTTTGATGAGGTATTTTCCCCTGTAGCACGCATAGAAACAGTACGACTTATCATCGCACTAGCAGCCTCCAAGGGATGGGAAATACATCACTTAGATGTGAAAACTGCATTCCTGCATGGAGAATTAAAGGAGACAGTGTTTGTTAATCAGCCTGAAGGATATGTTGTCAAAGGATGTGAGCACAAGGTGTGTAAACTGAATAAAGTACTTTATGGATTAAAGCAGGCTCCAAGGGCATGGAAAAACAAGCTAAACACGATTTTGAGAGAACTAAACTTTGTTAAATGCTCGAAAGATCCTTCTATATACCAAAAAAAAGAAGAGGGACATCTCCTTGTTATAGTAGTGTATGTGGATGATCTTCTAGTGACAGGTTCGAATCTAAGCATAATTGTTGAGTTCAAAAGGAGAATGGCCTCAAAATTTGAGATGAGCGATCTTGGTAGATTGACTTATTACCTTGGCATTGAAGTTCAGCAACAAGAAGATGGGATTGCTCTAAAACAGGAAAGGTATGCAACAAAGATCTTAAAGGAAGCTGGTATGGATGAGTGCAATTCTGTTCACATGCCAATGGATTCTGGATTAAAACTGTCGAAAGCACAAGAGGAGCTAAGTATTGACGAGAAAGAGTTTAGAAGGAACATTGGTTGCCTTAGATACTTGCTTCACACACGACCAGATCTTTCTTATTGTGTTGGGATGCTCAGCAGATACATGCATGAGCCCAAACAATCTCATGGAGCAGCCTTGAAGCAAGTTTTAAGGTATTTGCGAGGTACCACTTCTCTTGGTTTGTTTTATACTCGAGAAAGCAAGACATGTTTACTTGGGTATAGCGATAGCAGCCATAATGTGGATGAAGACAGTGGAAAAAGTACAATGGTCATATGTTTTATCTTGGTAATAATCCTATTACTTGGTGTACACAAAAACAAGACACAGTTGCAATGTCTTCTTGTGAGGCGGAGTTTATGGCTGCCACCGAAGCTGCAAAACAAGCCATTTGGCTTCACGACTTGCTCAGTGAAGTTACTGGATCTCCTAGTGAGAAAGTTATGATCCTAATGGACAACAAATCTGCAATAGCTCTTACGAAGAATCCGGTATTTCATGGGAGGAGCAAACACATACATAGAAGGTACCATTTTATAAGAGAGTGTGTTGAAAATGAACAGATTGAAGTGGTACATGTCCCCGGAACAGAGCAAAAGGCGGACATACTAACAAAGGCACTTGATCGAGTCAAGTTTAAAGAAATGAGAGATTTCATTGGAGTTCAAGACTTGAAGAAGAATGACTTCAAGCTTAGGAGGGAGCATGTTGGAGTAAGCTTGATTTAGCTTAGAGCTCAAGAAAAGTATATTTAGAAGAAAGTTAAATATACATATTTGTATCTTAGGAGATATCTAAGATATGTTAGTTTTTCCTATTTGGATTATTGTCTAAGGTTTTCATATAAAAGGAGATGCAGAATTATTGCATAAGGTGTGATTTTGAGAGAAAGAGATTGTTTTGTAAGCTTTAGTTTTGAGTCAGTTTTCTAGAGCAATAAAAGAGAGAGTCTGTTATATTTTTACGATCTTTGTTCTAAAGTTCTTAATCACTAGCTGGGAAACTGTTGACTGAGTTTAAGAGATCATGAAGGGCAGATTCAAAGCCTAGATTTTCATCCTCATAAATTTCAATTGGCAACAGGTTTGTATTACTGTTATAATTTTCTTACAGAAAGGCTCTCTCTACTTTTGGGATGACATACATTATACCAACACAAATAAAAACTTCTAGTTCTAGTCTAGGCTAAGAGTGACTGAACACAAATGTATGTTGCGGTGCCAAGCTCAGCTCAACAAATTATATAGTTACCTGTGTCATGGTATCGCCTTCTTTTTTGTACGTAATTAAAAACTCTTGTGGCCATCTTATATTTTTAGTTTTTTTTATTTGAGATGTGGGAGAACAGATGCATGCATCTACACTTCTACAGTATCTTCATTTATTTTTATGTTATAGAGGGTGTGTGTAACATAGATATTTTTGGAATGGTGCTATATGTTGAGTTGATAATAACAATGGAATTCCAACGTTTTCAACTTGTTGCCTTCTGGTCCCCCTACATGATTTGAATATTGGCTCCTTCTTCTCTTTGGCAATGTTCACCAAACTGTTACATAGAATATGTAAAATTAGTATGATTACAGTTATTTAGAGCATTCTGTTTTTGCCATTCCATAGTTTCTTCCACCTATTGAGTTCTAATTGTCCACACTGCATTTAGCTACATAACCAACAATTACGTTAATATCATCCCAACACACTACATATGTACTACTAATCCAATCTGCAAATTCCATCTCGTCAATTAAGAGTTTTCTACCTTGTAATTGATGTCTCTGAAACAATATCGTCATCACCCTTCAAGAATCAGAGTTGTTCAATAAGCTTTGCGAGCTTCCTCGAATTGTCTTCCTTTATTTTTGCAGGGACCTTCTCTTCGTACCCACTCNTTGGTCTAGAAACAATGAGAATGATGATCAAGAAAGAACTTGTTGCTGGTATACCAAATGTTTCAATCGAAAAGGAAATGTGTGCTTCATGTTTACTTGGAAAACAAACCAGACAAGTCTTTCCACAAGCTACAGCGTATCATGCATCTAAAGTACTTGACCTAGTACACAGAGATCTGTGTGGACCCATCACACCATCTACAGCAGCAAGAAACAGGTACATCTTTGTTCTGATAGATGATCATTCACGCTATATGTGGTCGCTGCTGTTAAAGGAGAAGAGTGATGCACTTGAAAGGTTTAAAAGGTTTAAGAAGCTGGTTGAACAAGAAACTGGAACTACTATCAAGGTGTTTCGATCAGATAGAGGAGGAGAGTTCATGTCTCAAGAGTTTCAAGATTTTTGCGCTAACTCAGGTATCACACGACATCTCACAGCACCATACACCCCTCAGCAAAACGGAGTGGTCGAACGCCGAAACAGAACACTACTCGAAATGACGAGGAGCATTATGAATCATATGAAGATACCGAATTACCTGTGGGGAGAAGCAGTGAGACATGCAACTTACATCATTAATCGAGTATCAACGAGAGCTTTAAATCTGCAGACTCCATATGAGATGTTCAATGGAAAGAAACCAAATGTAGATCATCTTCGAGTTTTTGGGTGTGTGTGTTATGCAAAAGTTGAAGCACCACATCCTAAAAAACTCGATGATCGATCTCGGGTATTGATACACCTTGGAACAGAACCGGGATCGAAAGCTTATCGGTTATTGGATCCCTCGTCACGGAAAATAGTGGTCAGTCGAGATGTTCTGTTCTATGAAAACAAAAGCTGGGTGTGGAATAATCGTGAAGACAAAGCTAGTATTGGGGTTGGAACGTTTAAGTTGAGCATTGAAGGATCTCTAAATCCTGAAAGTGGAGAAGAAACAAAGCCGAAGAAGAAACTGGTGGAGAAACAGAGGTTGTTCACGAAGGAGACAATGAAGAAGATGATTTTGCTGATGATTTTGTGCGCGATGAAACAGAGGTTGTTCAAGAACAAGACCAGCCACAACCACGAGTATCAATGAGACAAAAGACGAGACCGAAGTATTTGGACGACTATATCTTACTTGCTGGAGTTGAGAGCGAACGTCTCCTAATGGTGATAGACGGAGAACCATGGGATTTTAATGAGGCAAAAGAGTCAGAAGCTTGGAAGAGCGCATGTGATGATGAGATTGAGTCGATTACAAAGAACAAGACATGGGATTTGGTTGATCTTCCACTTGGAGTAAAACCAATAGGGTTAAAATGGGTTTTTAAACTCAAACGTAACTCCGACGGAAGTATCAACAAATACAAGGCAAGACTCGTAGCTAAAGGCTATGTGCAGAGACATGGAATTGACTTTGATGAGGTATTTTCCCCTGTAGCACGCATAGAAACAGTACGACTTATCATCGCACTAGCAGCCTCCAAGGGATGGGAAATACATCACTTAGATGTGAAAACTGCATTCCTGCATGGAGAATTAAAGGAGACAGTGTTTGTTAATCAGCCTGAAGGATATGTTGTCAAAGGATGTGAGCACAAGGTGTGTAAACTGAATAAAGTACTTTATGGATTAAAGCAGGCTCCAAGGGCATGGAAAAACAAGCTAAACACGATTTTGAGAGAACTAAACTTTGTTAAATGCTCGAAAGATCCTTCTATATACCAAAAAAAAGAAGAGGGACATCTCCTTGTTATAGTAGTGTATGTGGATGATCTTCTAGTGACAGGTTCGAATCTAAGCATAATTGTTGAGTTCAAAAGGAGAATGGCCTCAAAATTTGAGATGAGCGATCTTGGTAGATTGACTTATTACCTTGGCATTGAAGTTCAGCAACAAGAAGATGGGATTGCTCTAAAACAGGAAAGGTATGCAACAAAGATCTTAAAGGAAGCTGGTATGGATGAGTGCAATTCTGTTCACATGCCAATGGATTCTGGATTAAAACTGTCGAAAGCACAAGAGGAGCTAAGTATTGACGAGAAAGAGTTTAGAAGGAACATTGGTTGCCTTAGATACTTGCTTCACACACGACCAGATCTTTCTTATTGTGTTGGGATGCTCAGCAGATACATGCATGAGCCCAAACAATCTCATGGAGCAGCCTTGAAGCAAGTTTTAAGGTATTTGCGAGGTACCACTTCTCTTGGTTTGTTTTATACTCGAGAAAGCAAGACATGTTTACTTGGGTATAGCGATAGCAGCCATAATGTGGATGAAGACAGTGGAAAAAGTACAATGGTCATATGTTTTATCTTGGTAATAATCCTATTACTTGGTGTACACAAAAACAAGACACAGTTGCAATGTCTTCTTGTGAGGCGGAGTTTATGGCTGCCACCGAAGCTGCAAAACAAGCCATTTGGCTTCACGACTTGCTCAGTGAAGTTACTGGATCTCCTAGTGAGAAAGTTATGATCCTAATGGACAACAAATCTGCAATAGCTCTTACGAAGAATCCGGTATTTCATGGGAGGAGCAAACACATACATAGAAGGTACCATTTTATAAGAGAGTGTGTTGAAAATGAACAGATTGAAGTGGTACATGTCCCCGGAACAGAGCAAAAGGCGGACATACTAACAAAGGCACTTGATCGAGTCAAGTTTAAAGAAATGAGAGATTTCATTGGAGTTCAAGACTTGAAGAAGAATGACTTCAAGCTTAGGAGGGAGCATGTTGGAGTAAGCTTGATTTAGCTTAGAGCTCAAGAAAAGTATATTTAGAAGAAAGTTAAATATACATATTTGTATCTTAGGAGATATCTAAGATATGTTAGTTTTTCCTATTTGGATTATTGTCTAAGGTTTTCATATAAAAGGAGATGCAGAATTATTGCATAAGGTGTGATTTTGAGAGAAAGAGATTGTTTTGTAAGCTTTAGTTTTGAGTCAGTTTTCTAGAGCAATAAAAGAGAGAGTCTGTTATATTTTTACGATCTTTGTTCTAAAGTTCTTAATCACTAGCTGGGAAACTGTTGACTGAGTTTAAGAGATCATGAAGGGCAGATTCAAAGCCTAGATTTTCATCCTCATAAATTTCAATTGGCAACAGGTTTGTATTACTGTTATAATTTTCTTACAGAAAGGCTCTCTCTACTTTTGGGATGACATACATTATACCAACACAAATAAAAACTTCTAGTTCTAGTCTAGGCTAAGAGTGACTGAACACAAATGTATGTTGCGGTGCCAAGCTCAGCTCAACAAATTATATAGTTACCTGTGTCATGGTATCGCCTTCTTTTTTGTACGTAATTAAAAACTCTTGTGGCCATCTTATATTTTTAGTTTTTTTTATTTGAGATGTGGGAGAACAGATGCATGCATCTACACTTCTACAGTATCTTCATTTATTTTTATGTTATAGAGGGTGTGTGTAACATAGATATTTTTGGAATGGTGCTATATGTTGAGTTGATAATAACAATGGAATTCCAACGTTTTCAACTTGTTGCCTTCTGGTCCCCCTACATGATTTGAATATTGGCTCCTTCTTCTCTTTGGCAATGTTCACCAAACTGTTACATAGAATATGTAAAATTAGTATGATTACAGTTATTTAGAGCATTCTGTTTTTGCCATTCCATAGTTTCTTCCACCTATTGAGTTCTAATTGTCCACACTGCATTTAGCTACATAACCAACAATTACGTTAATATCATCCCAACACACTACATATGTACTACTAATCCAATCTGCAAATTCCATCTCGTCAATTAAGAGTTTTCTACCTTGTAATTGATGTCTCTGAAACAATATCGTCATCACCCTTCAAGAATCAGAGTTGTTCAATAAGCTTTGCGAGCTTCCTCGAATTGTCTTCCTTTATTTTTGCAGGGACCTTCTCTTCGTACCCACTCGCCCCCATACTCTTCTGCAACTTCTCCTGTTGCTTTTCAATTTCTTTTATCTTGTTCATGGTTTTCTCACGTTCAGCTTCTGCATTAATGGCTTCTCCATCCACTTTGAGATACACCTTGAGGTTCTCGTTCACCATCTTTCCAACAGCTGATCCATCTTGCGCTGCTTTGTCTTCTCCAGTCAACATAACCTCAAAGGATGAGAGCTTTGCAAGAGTTCTGATCTCCAGCTCATGTGATTTCACTATCCCCAATGTTAATGCATTTCCACACAGAGCAAACGCATGCAATTTTCCATTCCCCTGGCTCTTTAGAGGCTCTTCAGCTCTCATTTCCCTAAGAGTTTTCACAGTCGCCAGAACCATGTCCATTTCGGTTTCCACCTTCTCGTTTGTCCACTTTGCTACGGGAGATGGGTAGTCACATATCATGATAGACGCCTTCCGTTCACAGTCTTGCGATGAAGGCAACCGCTGCCACAACTCTTCTGTAACAAAAGGCATCAATGGATTCAGCAATCTCAAACCAGTTTCAAGACACACCCATAGAGCATCTCGTGCATGAGTCCTGCTTGCGTTATCAGAAAAAAAATAAGGCTTAATTGCCTCAATAAATACATCACAGAACTGGCTCTGCCACCAGGCGTACACTGTGTCCACAGCATCCGATAACTCAAAAGCATTCAAGGAATCCACTGTCTTTAATATTGCCTTATTTAGTACAGAAAGGATCCATTGGCAGCTGAAGGGCATGGTTTCAGGGTTTAGAGTTTGCACAGGAGGAGTATAGACATTGCTAAGATTCATCATCCCAAATCTGACGGCGTTCCACAGTTTATTACACGACCGGCGGTATCCAACAACTCGTTGGACATCCATGTTGAGTTTATCAGACTGGGACGTGTAGGATACAAGCGCAAATAGTAGAGCGTCAGTTCCACATTCCTCTATACCATTTGGAAAATCCTTCACCTGTCCCTCCTTGGCAACAACCAGCTCCTTCGGATCCACGTTACTTTTTTCTAACCTGGCGTGTAGATCAGCAAGAGTCACACACTACAAGAAAATAGTCGATTAGTGACTATTAGTAGCGACTACATTTGTAGTCACCAAAAATAACGACCAAATAGTGACCACTTTGCGACTACGTTGTGACTACAGTAATTTAGTTGCTACTGAATCACTACCTTACCGACCACAGTTGATAGTCGTACTATAGTCGTCAAATTAGCGACTATTGTGCGACTCATTCGGCGAGTCATTAAATAGTCACTCCGTAGTCGCCAAATAGTCATAAAAGACAGTTAAAAGAACATGTTTTTTCATGTGGGGGTTGGTGTACCAACTGTTATTAAGTAGTCGCCTATTAGTGGCATAGGTTTAGTCTTTAAAAACAAATTGCACCCATGTGTCTTCTTCATTCCAACACAAGTGTCTTTCCTTCCCCAAAAAAAAAATTCTAGATCAAAAGAAAAAATTTGGCTTTATAAAAACTTTTATTTTCTCCCAAAAAAATATATATATATAGTTCTAAAAAAAAATACAATATATATATATATAATGGCGGGAAATTTTTCATTTGAATTCGAAGTAGGGTTGGACCAATTCTTATCGTTTGCATGTAGCCAAGATACAGTTCAGAATAATGGCGGTAAGTTTCTCTGTCCATGTAGTGTTTGCAAGAACAATAGATATCTCTCGGGTAGAAGAGTTATGATGCATCCGTTCGATGCATTTAAACGATCGTGAAGTAGCTGTCATACGAAAGAACCTGTCGGCAATAGAAGGCAAAGCAGAAGAAGAAAAACAAACATATGTTTTAAGAAGCCTATCATTTTCTTACTTTTATTCACAAACAATATTTGCATAATAGCGTTCTATCTACATAATCTAAACGTGTCAATATTTGCATAATAGCATCTATATAGGTTATATATAGAATCTTTTCCTTATTTCTTTTTTTGTTTCAATATTTAAACCCAAATAAATTATATTTATAATCTGTAATTTAAATTAATTTTCATTAATGATTAATAAGTACTAAAATAATTTAAATTTGTAATTATAATTTTTAGAAAAATAAAAATTAATTTTATTATTATAATTTCTACCTTAATCATTTAAATGTTTACAATTGGACTAATTAAGGCCCAAACCCACTATCTAATTAACTAATTAGGCCTACAAATTCCTAAACTTAGTCCATTAACCCACTAACTAACCTAAAAACCCTAGTCTCACACCCTCTCGAACTCTATCGCCTTTCTCGTAACTCTCTCTCAAACCCTACTCTCTCGAAACCTCTCTCCTTACCTCTCTCGTTCTCTGTCTCTTCGAATCTATCAGTCTCAATCACCACCGTAATGCCGAATCGAGGGAAGAAGAGGAAGGTTGCTCCTAACGTTACTCAGAGAGCGATGGGGGCAACACCAAATCGACGGCCTAATACTCTGCCCACTCAGTACAACTTCACGTCGGCGGTACAAGATCCTCCTCCTCTGCAGACGCCTGAAGAACAACTCGGCGGTTTGCAACGACAGTCATCAGCCCAGATCCGGAACTATCCTCCGCCGCAACAACTTTTTCAGAACTCATTCACACATCCACCTCCACCCGAGCTACACCGGACTCCTTCAGAAGAGTTCCACTTCAATCCACGGACTCAGGCCAGAAGTCGGGATGTCTCTCCGCCTTCTCCAGTTCGACCCTCTCAAACTCAGGCGAGAAGTCAGGCGAGAAGTCAGGAGCATCCATCGCATCCATCGTCTCAAGGGAACAACTTCGAAGAAGAATCTTCTCCGGTGTTTCCCAAACTACAGGCGNCTCTGTCTCTTCGAATCTATCAGTCTCAATCACCACCGTAATGCCGAATCGAGGGAAGAAGAGGAAGGTTGCTCCTAACGTTACTCAGAGAGCGATGGGGGCAACACCAAATCGACGGCCTAATACTCTGCCCACTCAGTACAACTTCACGTCGGCGGTACAAGATCCTCCTCCTCTGCAGACGCCTGAAGAACAACTCGGCGGTTTGCAACGACAGTCATCAGCCCAGATCCGGAACTATCCTCCGCCGCAACAACTTTTTCAGAACTCATTCACACATCCACCTCCACCCGAGCTACACCGGACTCCTTCAGAAGAAGTCCACTTCAATCCACGGACTCAGGCCAGAAGTCGGGATGTCTCTCCGCCTTCTCCAGTTCGACCCTCTCAAACTCAGGCGAGAAGTCAGGCGAGAAGTCAGGAGCATCCATCGCATCCATCGTCTCAAGGGAACAACTTCGAAGAAGAATCTTCTCCGGTGTTTCCCAAACTACAGGCGGACGTGTTGCGTGCTCTAAATTCACTGCTTGTGGTTCCAGACAGGGATAAGTTCACCACCGTCCTCTCTCCCACACCCGTACCGAACACCCAATGGTATGATTTTCCTCTTCACATGTTTTATACGAATAGTCAATGTATTGTAATGATTGTGGTGTTGGCTTATACGAATAGCAATGGTGTTTTATGATTGTGGTGTTGGCTTATACAAATAGCAATGGTGTTTTATGATTGTGGTCTTGTCTTATAGGAATAGCAATGATGTTTTTTTGTCTTATGCGAATAGCAATGATTGTGGTCTTGTCTTGTATTGATCTCATTTCTTTTGGTTTGTCTATTATTTGCTTCTAAGTAACCTGCTTACTTATTTTATTGGTTCATGTGTATGGAGGTTTACTCGTGACAAAGGATCGAAACTTGTTTGGAAGATTACTAAAATTCTTCAAAACAAATTCGAAGGTCCCTTCTACAGCTGGACATGTGTGCCGCGGGACAAACAAGAGAGATACTTCCTTGAGTTCGCGGTAAGGATAGCTCCTTTTTACATAGCTTTCATAGATAGCTTTACATGTCTTCTTTTCACTCACAATAGCTCATTTTTTTCTAGAAAACCCACACTTGGGATCCTTTGATAACCGGGACTGTTCAAGCTTACTTTGAGGGAATCTGTCAAAACCGGATCAAAGACATGGTTAGCAGTGTGAGGACTAGTCGAGTTCAACCAAACTGGATTGGCGACACTCTCTGGATTACGATGGAGGATTACTGGGACACTGAAGAAGCACAACAAAGGAGTAAAACCTACTCTGATGCCCGTATGTCTGACCGTAACGGCCTAGGTCCTCACGTCCACCTCTCAGGGCCAAAGTCGTATCGACAGCTTCAAGACGAAATGGTTAAGTAGCTGTTATTTTTGCCACTTTCAATTCTTACATAGCTGTTATTTTTTTTAGTTAATCTCTGTTTCTTTGCTAACATTGCAGGTTGAGGAATTGGGAAGAGAAGTCCGACTTGGTGAGGTTTTTATCAAGGCACATACAAAGCCTGATGGTACATATGTTGATCGGAAGGCAGAGAAGATTGCAGAAACTTATGAGAAGACTGTTCAAGAGAGGTTGTCTCAGCTCGAGGCAAAGTCTTTTGCTGTGTCAGATGGAGAATCACGGCCACGGGACCTCACAACAGAAGAATATACAGAAATTTTCCTTCAGGTAACTTTAAAAAAAAACCAATACACATTTATAGTCTTGTAGTTTAATTTGTCATCCTCTAATCTTAACTTTTCTCTTATTTTCAAGTCCACTGAGAAAGATACAAGAGGAACACCTTATGGAGTTGGAAGCCTCAAGGACTGCCTTGTCAATGGAAAGCATAAGCAAGCATGTGGCTCTTCTACCTTTGTGGCTCTCCAAGAACAGTTGAAGGAAGCTCAACGCATGATAGAAGAACAGGCTGCTCAACTACAGAGGCGTGATGCAGAAACAGCTGTGCGTGAAGCTGAGCAATCCAAGGTTATTGCTGCCCAGAAGGACAAGATTGACCATTTCTCCATCGTCGAGGAGTTTCTGAGGGAATGTGATCCGCGGTTTCAGAATTTCGTTGCAAGCAGACAGACAACCACAGAACCTCTTCCCCAAGATGATGCAACTCCAACTCCATCAACCGCTGCTTAATAGGTTTCTTCTATGTCTTAACTCTTTTTGGATGAACTCAATCTCACTCTTTTCGGATGAACTCTATCTCACTCTACTCGGATGAACTCTATCTCTCGCTCTTTTGTATGAACTCATTGCCACTTTCAGATTGTGTTTATGACCTTTTTTGATTTGTAACTTGAACATGTTGTGTATTTCAATATTTCGATATTATGTCTTTCCAAATTCGAATCTTTCAATTTAAATTGGTATACAAGAATGAAAAGAAGAGGATAATGGGAATGAAAAGAAGAGGATAATGGGAAATTAGTATATGAAACTTTCAAATTCTGAAATCAACATCAGTGGCTAAATAGTCGTAACATACAGTTTCTGAAATCAACATTAGTGGCCAAATAGTCGTAATGTAGTTTCTAAATAGTCACTATGGTAAGTGACTATATAGTGACTATAAACACTCAGTACTAATTAATCACACTATAGTCATAAAACAGACACTATTTTAACGACTACGAGACGACTACTTCATAACCATATAACGACTACATTTTTTGGTCGTACAGTAGTCGCTAAAAGGCGACTATAAATACGACTACATTAATTAGCGACTCTCGCTCTCCGACTGCTTGAGTTAGTCGCTATTTGGTCGTAAACACAGTTTTTACGATTACAAAGCGACTAATAGTGTAGTCGCTAACGGCATGTTTTCTTGACACCGTTAATGACTTCAAGCGGATCAATGCCATTTCCAAGAGACTTTGACATCTTGCGGCCATGTGCATCACGTATCATGGGATGCAAAAAAACCTTCCTGAAGGGAACATCCCCACCACCCACTTTCATTCCTAACATAACCATACGAGCAACCCAGAAAAACAGAATGTCATGTCCAGTTTCAAGAACAGACGTTGGATAGAAAGCTTTCAAGTCCTCGGTTTCATCTGGCCATCCCAAACAGATAACGGAAAGAGCCCAGAAGAAAACCAAGTGTCAAGCACATCAGGATCTTGGGAGAGCTCCAACAACATCTTCCCAGCAAATTTATGTGCAATCTCTTTACGAGCTTCTTCCTCGGTTCTAGCAACAACCCAATGGTCGTTGTATGCACCTGCTTCCTTAACCTGGTCTTCTTCTAAAGTGGCGTACCATGCCGGTATTCTATGGCCCCACCAAAGCAGTCTCGAGATGCACCAGTCATGAATGTTCTCTAGCCACCTTCTCCATTCTGCAGAGTACTGCTTGGGAATAAACTCGATCTTCCCGTTGGCAGCAACATCAAGAGCCTCCTTTGCCATCGTACTGCAACTCACGTACCACTGAGGCTTTATCATAGGCTCAGCAACATCACCACTCCTTGAGCAAACTCCAATTTTCATCTCGTTGTTTTTCTCACCTCTGTACAGCCCCTTATTACGCAGAGCTTCAACAAGAGCTTCACGAGCGGCAAAGCGTGGCATCCCTGTGAATTCAGGCCCACCATTTGAGTTGATCCTTCCATCATCGGTGAAAATGTTGATAACCTTCAGATTGTGGCGCCTTCCTACATCGAAATCCTTGGTTTCATGTGCTGGAGTGATCTTAACACAACCAGTACCAAAATTTGGATCAACAAGTATCTCATCGCAAATTATTGGTAGCTTCCGCCCATTGAAGGGATGCACAGCAAACTCTCCGTGAAGATGCTTGTATCTTGCATCATCAGGATGAACAGCGATGGCGGTGTCGCCGAGCATTGTTTCGATCCTAGTAGTATCAACAACAACCTCACCGCCTCCTCTCTCGAGAGGGTAAGCAAAGGAAGTAATAAGACCAAACTCTACTGGTTTCTCGTACCCATGGACTTTCATTGGTGTTCTTTCTTTGATGACAATATGCTCAACCTCACCACCAGATAGGGCGGTTTTAAGGAAACAGTCCCACGGAACAACCCGGAGATCCCTATAGATAAGCCCTTCCTTGTGTAACCTTACAAAGGCTTCAGTGACAGCCTTGGATCTTTGCTCGTCCATCGTAAAACACTCACGGGACCAATCAAGAGATGATCCCATACGACGTAACTGGGATTTTATTGTACCACTGTACTTGTCTGCCCACTGCAAGACATGGTTCCTGAATTCCTCTCGGCCAAAGTCATGCCTGGTCATTCCTGTTTCACATGTGAGATGTTTCTCCACCACAAGCTGTAGCAATACCAGCATGGTCAAATCCGGGAACCCACAAAGCATTAAATCCAGACATCCTCTTCCAACGAATCAGTGTGTCCTCGACTGCACATGTTAGTGCGTGACCAATATGCAATGCTCCAGTAACATTAGGAGGAGGAAGAACAATCACAAACGGTGGTTTGGAACTTGCAGCATCAGCTTTGAAAAACTCAGATTTCTCCCACCATTCATACCATCTGAACACACAAAAACCACAACAGACTTAACAATTGGTGAATCAAATAAAACCAGAGAATAATTAGGGTTATAGAGAGGACTTACGATTTCTCAACTGCACAAGGATTGTATTCTTTGGGCATCTGTGAAGATAACCTCTTCTTCTCGCCAATAGGAGTTTCCGGATCTAAGAACTCTTCTTCTTCATCTTCTTTGCCAATCTTCTTCTCTGCAATTTTTGTTTTAGGTTTTGCTGACTTGACAACTTCTCTGAGTTTTGCTTTCTCCAAAGCTTTCTGCTTTTTCATCTCTTTTTCTTTAGCCTTCTCCTGGTTCCTCAATTTCCGTTCCATCTCCATATCCATCTTCCTCTTCTTCTCCGCTTCTTCGGACATCAAGATTTTTTTATCAAAGTAGCTTCTGTGATTGGTGAAGCAGACACGAATGTTATAGAGTACTACAAACGCAAAATCTAGGTTAGAGAAGAGGCGTTACTAAATGTAAAAGAGAAATATGGAAAATTTGACAGTTATGGGAATTTAGAAAATATATAAAAAGATATACACGAGTTAAAAAAAAAAGGATTTTACTATTTTTGTATTTATTAAAAAACATGTACAATATTGTATTAAGTCATTATTTTGGTTTTTAAAGAAAAGTTTAGAAGTAAGAGAATTCCAGTTTCTTAGCTCTGTCTCCTGCACTACTAGCCTCTGCATTGCCTTCCATGGTGTAACTCTTCTCCTGCCACCACAAACGACATTACTTTTTCATTGCAAAACCCAAAACCCATTGTTGACATATGATAAAATAAAAAATTGAATGCATATATTATCATACCAGCAAACGCCAGATGAAGGGAACACCATCTCTGACCTTTATCTTCTTTCTGATCACTTCTTCCGCTGCATACATCAGAGCCAATAGATTTTATTGCTGTTATATATACTAAACAAGATGAACATCCAACTATACTGAGTCTACAAACAAGCCATACCAGTCGAGGATTGGCCTGTCTTTAGCAGCAGCTGGCACCACATTTCGTTGAAAACATCTATCTGTTCATCTGATGCCCCGACGATCTATTATTAATCATCAAACAGTTTTAAAAGAACCATCAAAAAGGTGTTTGATCAAGAAATTTCGTGAGTTAGATGTTAGAGGTTTAGTTTTACCTTGTAACCAATGACGTTAAACTCTGACCCGAGTAGTTCTAAAGCCTCTTTGTAGTTACCCGTCGCGAACTCATACACAGCTTCCCCGAGCTGATATGAAAACAAGCTAATATTGAGTTAGTAGTTATAGTGAAAAAGATGAGTGAGGAATAAACAAACCTGAATCCCTTTCTGCATCACTTGTTGTTTCTTTGTATTCATCTTTGATAATCTGCAAGAAGGACACAGGTTGACGACAAATCCGGTATCAGTTCGAAACAGTAGAAGAAAATAAATTCATACTAACCGGAACTTCAGGCCCTCAAGTAACTCTTGAGCTCTTGAAGTCTCTCCAACCTTTGCTAATGCCCAAACAATCAATATATCGAGGTGCCACTCCAAATACCAGTTTGCCTGACAAGCAAGTGGCAGAGGAATAAAAACCTATTGAACAGGCTAACTTGAAACTGCAAACGACATGGGATAATATATCACTAGTGCATGGCTTACCTGATCAGTTAAACGAACTGCAACAACTTTGAGACGGTCTTCAAAACCATCAAGAGCATCTCTTACATCTAAACGCAGCAACAAGCCCAATGCATTGAGATAAACCTAAGGAGTTGCAGACAGTTGAATATCGGATAGAGGAAGCAAAAGCATAAATTTCTGAATCGAATAGATAATTACTTCAGGGGGAACGGCATCGTCTTTCTCCAGTTCTTTCCAGATGTGATCATCATAAATCTCCTCTACTTTACTCAATGGTGCCCCTCCTTCCAAGTAACAAAGAGCAACATGCCACCAATTGTGTGTATACCTAACAATTTGATCCATGTTTGAATAAAATTTATAAGGGATTCTAAATGATAAGAGAAGAGCTTGATAATATGTGAGAGTCTTCAAGTAAGTGAGAAATGCTTTACATGAAAGATGAGCAAGGAGGCCAAGACTCTGAACGTTCTTCCATGAACTCCACAGCTTCTTTAAAACGACATTCATGTTGAAGAACATGACATAACTGTAACAAACAAATTATCAGTATAGAACTACTGGCTGATAAGTTTTCAATGGAAACTGAGAATAAAGGATGCAAGTGTTCAATGTCATGTAAAACTGTTAGAGAAACTCACACAGTGATGTGCCCAGGCGTCTTCTTTGTTTATCTCATAGCCTTTTCTGGAAGCTGCAGCAGCTTCTTCCATTCGACCAAGTTCTAACAATGGGAACGCAAGCATACCGTGTATGTAACTTCTTCGTGATTCGCAGGTAGAACCTACCATATCAGGCAGATACAATCAACACTAATAGCCTTAGATGGTGAAATCAGTTTTGTTTTCATAAAGGGTTCAGAACTGATATTAGTTTTGTTCTAATTGAATTAATATCAGTACAATCAATTAGAACTAGATTACCTGCTGAACAAGACCCAAAAAGGGTTCAGGTTGACCCATGTAGAAACATAAAAGCTGTGCTCTCTTCAGAGAGGCCAAATCCTTTGGAAATCTTTTAAGTAGCTGCAAACCAACAATTTGGATTGTAAAAAAAGTAACTCAAAAATGACATAGCAATCGAACTAGAACAAGTTTCATGGGAATCCCAAACCAGAATCGTTGTATTGGTGTCAGATTCAAAAAGATAACACTAGACTCTAGAATAACATCTGAGAACCAACCTCGGTGTGCATTTCAAAAGCCAAGTCATCATCCCTGTCCGCAGAGATCAGGTAAGTAACAGCCTCGAAAACCGCTTTCTCATAAGGTGTAGATTGTTCCTGAAAACAAAAGGAATTAAAACTTCAAGATATTACCCCAAAGACCAAAGTAGAATATGAACTACAAGGCAGTGGAAAATAATAAGACTCGCAAGATTGGATGTGGCAGCATCAACGAATGAATTAGCTCTGGAATGATCAGATGAGGAAAGGTAATGAGCAGCTAAAATATTGCCCAAAACACAATCTTTATCGTAGATTGGTGCTTCTAGAATCACTTTCCTATTCCTCCCATAGCTAAGAACCTTCATAAACAACAGAACATGATCAACAACAAGAATGAAATGAGATAAACTACAAAGATGGAAACTTTAAGAGACAGCAGAAGCTACCCACAAGATAGTAATTAGAAACCCCCAAAATTGAGCTACATAATGGGTCAAGACTCATAAAATGATCAAACCCTATCCATAAATCCGATAAAAGAATCAAAATTGATACTTTTTCCTAGATACCAAAGAAAACAAAAAATCTCAATTCGCATCTTAAGCCCTGTAAACCAATCGATCATCAAATATGTTTAAAATCGATTTCATGATGCATGTCTCTGTAACTAAAAGATGGTGATTATAAAAGATTTTAACCTGTTGAAAATAGGAGTTAATTGCGTGGATGCAATCATCAGAATAGGTATTAACACCGTAACCCCACCGAACACATCTAAGTGTTTTCTTCTCCATTTCAAGAGTCACAGAGCTTTCTTCGTCTTCAAAAATCGCAGCTTTTCTATATACGAACACTTCCGTCTCTGTTCTTGATTAGGATGATTTTCAGATAATATAGACAGCGATTTCTTTTTCAGCAGCTTCCTTGTCGTTGTCATTAATCATTTTAAGTTAACACGAGTTGGTGTCTTTTGTTATACGAGTGACGTCTCACTTTGGTTTTTTCTCTCCTTTTGGATAATGTACAATTTCGTTATTTTAGTAAAATAAACAATTAACGCCAAAGTTTTTTATACATAGCTAAGACCAAACAAAAACATGCTTAAATAGATAATTATCATAGACTCATATTAGTGACGCACTAAGCCAAAAAAAAGCCAACTAAAATCACATGAGAGATAGAATAGAAGAAAGAAAAATCCAAGTGGCATATATGATTAGGCAAATACATAGAGAACTTCAAACGAAACTCTCAAAGAAGACAAATCTTATTCATTCGTTCATTTATTTTATTCCCACCACCCCCCC
>NC_025687.1:11318889-11370139 GCF_000633955.1 Camelina sativa
CCCCCCCCCACACACACAAACACATTACTTTGGAAGCATTACACACATCATTGAATGCTGAACTTCTGCTTTGCGAACGCGACGTACTCATCGACACTTGCCATGTACGGCTTAACAGCTTCATGGGTCTTGAACCTCTCTGCCCATTTGATCAACCCTGGTGTTGTCTCTTCTTGGAGAAACTTGACGCCGGAAAACACCTCGATCACGGAGATTGGACCTAAAAGTGTCCCACATGCAATGTCGAGGTAGCCTATGTTTTCTCCTCCGAAGAACACTAACCCTTTGCTGCTCTTCTGAAACGTCTCTTCTAGTATCCCCAAACACACCATCAGCTTTCCCGCCGCCACCATTCTCCCTTCCTCGTCTTTTGCTCCCACCGCCGCATTTAGCGACTCGAAACACTGTTTTCATACAACACATAAAACATAAAACATCTGATGTCTTCTCTGTTTCTAATCTCCACTCAGATCTATATTCGAATATCAAGATCTAAACATTTAGTTTGACTTTTACGAACCAAAGTTTCAATCTTTAACAAGCACAACAGAGCATTTTTAAAACATTAACTAGCAAAACAGAGCATGTGTAACAGAGATCCATGACCATGGAAGACTTGGAAGTGAGTGTAAACTCGTTTACCTTGTCGTCGACGTACTGAGCCCAGAACCGAGCATATGCACGATCGTAAGGTTGAGAAGGAAGGATGGAAGGATCAGAGGACCAAGCTTCATCGACGTACTGAACGATGTTAAGGGATTCACAGATGGAGACGTCACCATGGATGAGGACAGGGATTTTCTTGTGGATGGGGTTAGACTTGATAAGGAGTTCACTCTTTGACTTAATAACATCAGGTTCGTCCAAGTACTCGTACTTGACAGATTTCAAGTGTAAAGCCACTCGTGCCCTAAGGGCAAAAGGGCTTGACCAGTAACCTATCAGCTTCACTGTATCGTTCTGTGCCATGTTTTCTCCTAGGTTTTATTGAACTTATTCAGGTGAGTGTGTGTTTATATAGAGAGTTGAGTTAGGGAGAAAAGTGGAATTAAGGGTCGTAATTCTCGTCAGCTAGTGGCATGTGAGAGTCAAAGCCGGTGACGCAGTGTCTTCTAGAACACTAAGTTATAAACTATGAACACCAAAAGAATCACAAAAGCACTTCCTATGTAACTCATATATTTGTATACCATTATATTTATTTATGCGGACATAAGGTTAGAAATATTATTATTTGATTGGCCATCGAATTGCCTTAAGGTGCTTAACCAATCTCGAAGCCAAGATACACTTCAAGATAACCAACAGTAACGATATTTCTACTAGTGTCCAAATTCTCACGTTTGATCTTACGGTAGACATATCAAAATACACTTCAAGCATTTGTTTTTATGGACAATGCTGTATTCGCTCTTCCAAGAAAAAACCGGTTTGTGTCAGTTGAATTTACACTGAACAACTCCAAATTGAGAAACGATGCAGCCTTGTGTTGAAGAAGATGCAGAACCTCACGGAACTCAGGATCTGCTTTGGTTGTTTGTCACAGTCTTTGTTTGGCGTGGATCATCTTCGTTTGTCCAAGCTCTCACCTTTTATCCAATTTCTGATGCTCCTAATACCATTACAAATAAGTCCATTTTTTTGGGTTTCTCTATCTACACACAAGAAATATTGATGATGTTATTAGTTTGTTTGCTTTTTAGAGAATCACTTAACCAAAATTTATCATAACATCTCTTTATAATAAGAGTATAAATATTAAAGAATTTGGAAATAAAGATTATATGAATTATTTTTTATTTTCATATCTGTTACAAAATTAACATCGTAATAAGAGTAAAGTGTTTTCTTCTCCATTTCGAAAGTCACAGAGCTTCGTCTTCTACCTCAAAAATCGCACTTCCGTATCTGTTGTGGATTAGGATGATTTCAGCTAATAGACAGCGATTTTTTTTTTTTGACAGTTTTCTTGTCGTTGTCATTAATCATTTTAAGTTTACACGAGTTCGTCTCTTTTGTTGTTACTTGTTAGTGACGTCTCACTTTGGTTTTTCTCTCCTTTTGGATAATGTACACAATCTTGTTTTTTTTAGTAAAATAAACAATTAAAGCCTAAAGCTTGTTAATACATTATACAATTTTGTTTTCATAGTCTATCTAATATAACAAACAAAAACATGCTTAAAATTGATATTAGAGAATTTTATCAAAACTCCCATAGTACCAAACATTTTGGTTAATGCCACTTTCCTCATTTCTTTTTCCCGCCTGCCATAACCTTCTAATTAAAAGATTATTATACCCTTTTTTTTTTAACACAAAAACGCAAATAAAATTTCGCTCATCAATTTTTCCCACAACAGAAATCTCTATCTCCTCATTCTAACTCTCCACTTTTCCGTTTATCCATCTTCCAGAAAGAGATTCAAACATAATTATTTGCCCAAGACCTCCGTCTGATCCGTTTGCCTCCGCCATGACAGGTGAAACCGCTAGGTCTAGTTTCAGAGTTCTTATATCCAACTACAGACAGGCAAAACCGCAGGTCTGTAAATCTGATGGACCAGATCCAGCCGGCCAGATTTTTGTCCATCTCTATTATATCTTTCATTCTCTTTAGTGGACTATATACATTTGGTAATGTGTTTTGTGTCCATTAATAACAATAAAACTTGTCCACACTGGAGGTCTGCAAATCTGGTGTTCGGTGGACAAGATCCAGTCGACCAAGTTTTTGTCAACCACTATCAAACTTGTCTACACTGCAGGTCTGCAGATCCGGTGGACCAGATCTAACCGATCAGGTTTTTGTCCATCCCTATTATGTCCTTCGTTCTTTTTAGTGGACTATATATGTTTGGTAATATGTTTTGTGTCCATTGCTAACAATAAAACTCTACCACTATCATGTCCTTCTATCTCTTTAGTGGACCATATATGTTTGGCCATGCATTTTGTTTCCATTGCTAACAAAAAACTTGTCGAAACTGCAGGTTTGCAGATCCGGTAAACCACATCTAGCAGCCAAGATTTTTTGTCTATCACTATTATGTTTTTCGTCTCTAAAGTGGACCATATCAAGGTTTAGTATGACGATTTGTGTCCACTCCTAACAGAAAATAATGTACACACTAAATATCTGCAATTCCAGTGGACCAGATACAATGATCAAAGTTTTTGTCGGATCACACTCTTGCAGAATGATGAACAACATCATTCTCCCGCATGCGCTTTGAATTCTCATGTTTGCATTTTTCTCAGTTTTTAGGACAGGTGTAATTTGGTCTTCTCACACTTTCTCTCAATTAAAAAAAATGGCATTTTAGAGAAAGGAAATAAAAAGTGGCATTTTTGATAAGTTTTTGTAGAAAAATGGCATTCTTAGCCAAATTCCCTTGATATTATCATAGACTCATTAGTGACTCACTAATGGCATCTCCAATAAGTCTCTCATTTCGAAGGGAACAAATCTTCAAAATAAAGATTTGATGGTGGTTTGCTCCAACAATGAATCTTCAAAAAAATCCTTAAATACTAATTAATTTGCAATATAGTCCTTAATATTTACAAAATTCACTAATAATTATAAAAACTAATAAATAAATCTATAACATACGTTTTATTTACTATACAACCCAAAATATTATTTAATTTATTATACAACACACAGTATTACATAATAAAGGTTACATGATAATATAAATTACATATCACCTATATATTAAAAGAGAAGCATTCTTGAAAAAAAAGTTGACGTGTCTGTCGTCAGAGAGCTTTGTGCCTAATTTATTATTTGCCCTTAATATTCTATAATATTACACAAAACTGCCATTCCTGTTCAAATTCTTTATTTTTTTATTTTTACACAAAAATGGTGACTATTCAATTTATTTATATACACAATATTATGTTCCTATAAATTCTAAGTAAATATTATTCAAATATTAATAAATACTATCTCCTACATGTTTTCGAAATTATTTCAAAACCTATGTATTATAATATAATAAAAATTATAACATGAGATGTAAAAAATACATATTTAAATCATATTTTCAAAAATATAAATAATATTATTTCTTATTGTTTGAAATTTTTGACCAAAAAAAATTGAAATTAATTTTGAATAACATATATTGGAAAATCTTTAAAAAACAATTTGACGGCATCTTAAATATATTTTAAAGTATAAAATATTTAAACTTATGTAAATCCTAATTTGCAGTTTTCCATATAGAAAATTTATGATACATAAGACTAACATATATTACAGATTCCTTAATTTCAAAATTAACATATTAAAAATAGAAAATCTTATATATATTTTGATATTATTTCTTAAAGATTTCGAGGAATGAGTTTATATAGATAAAAAAAATATTATACCCCTTATGGAGTATGGCTATCGGGACGGGTTTGACCCGCTTAAGAATTTAGGTCATTCGTTTTGAGAAGTTTTAATATTTTTGATGGTTTTTATCCATTTCATAATTTACAAGTTTTATACAATTCTGATTCATCACTAATTCGGTAAACGTTAGATTCGGATATATTGTTTTGTGAATCCTAATTTTATGCTGAAACTTTTATTATTTCAAAAATCACAAACTGAATGAAACCAAACTAATATAAGTTTGAACTGTAAATGATTTAACAAATAATTATATCTATAGATATAACTGTATGTGCACATAATATATTAAAAACCTTATAGTAAACATAGTTTTTGAAATCAATCACGCACGTACGTGCAAGTCCGTACCTAGTATAATAATAAAACACACATAAACACAAGTTTTACAAAGTTACATATAAAATAGATAATTAATCAAGCATTATTTCCATAATGCTCCCATATGTGATCAATCAAAGCATTCAGAAGTGATAAATGAGCCTCTTTATTCTTTATTTTGTTTATTAAAATTGTTTTAGCTAGTGTGCTTAAATTTACTTAATTAAATTTTCTACAATTATTTATGAAAGACATAACTATAGGGACTAAATTGAAAAAAAAAAAAAAAAAAGTAGTTTTGAGGTTCTCAAAACCTCAAAGTTTGAAGATTTGAAAACTTGTTGGATTGTTAAAAAACCTCAAAAATTGAGGCTTCATGGGTCCTGAACCTCTCTGCCCATTTCATCAACTCTGGTGTCGTCTCTTCTTAGAGAAACTTGACGCCAGAAAACGCCTCGATCACGGAGATCGGACCTAAAAGTGTCCCACACGCAATGTCGATGTAACCTATGTTTTCTCCTCCGAACAACCCTAACCCTTTGCTGCTCTTCTGAAACGTCTCTTCTAGTATCCCCAAACACTCTATCAGCTTTCCCGCCGCTGCCTTTCTCCCTTCGTCGTCTTTTGCCCCGGCCACCGCATCTAACGACTCGAAACACTGTTTCATACAACACATAAACAGAAAAGCCTTGAGTTGACTTAATATCTGATTTCTTCTCTGTTTCTAATCTCCAGTCAGATCTATATTCGAATATCAAGATCTAAGCTTTTAGTTTGACTTCACGAACCAAAGTTTCAAACTTTAACTAGCAAAACAGAGCATTTTAAAAACTTTAACTAGCAGAACAGAGCATGTGTATCCATGGAAGTGAGTGTAAACTCGTTTACCTTGTCGTCAACGTACTGAGCCCAGAACCGAGCAGATGCGCGATCGTAAGGTTGAGACGAAAGGATGGAAGGATCAGAGGACCAAGCTTCATCGACGCACTGAACGATGTTAAGGGATTCACAGATAGAGACGTCACCATGGATGAGAAAAGACTTTCTTGTGGATGGGGTTAGACTGTTGGGTTAGGGTCTTATTGGGGGTGCTAAGCAAGAACTGATCAGTGAATCCAAAATTGCTTTGTCGCCTTCAGGTTGCATAAGCCAAAACATAGCCGTTTATGCTTTACTTTTTGGTCTCTCTAAACTGCCGCTTTGAGGGACCAAAGGTTAACACAGCCGGCCACACAGTCAAAGAAATCTAGAGCCAACCTTTAGTCGCTCTTAAGTCTTACTATTCTTAAAAATTCAAAACCTTGATCAAATAGGCCTGAACTTGTTCATAAGGCTTCAAACTCTGCCTCAGTGGCTCAGCCCGAATCAGCTTTGTCACATTGCTAATTTACTTGTTTCTTTACTAAGGAAAGCTCAACTTTATTTTCACCATAGGAGATTATTTTGCGGGTTATGCTACTTTATAGTTTTAACTAGATTTATAAATTAGAAGATGGAGGATATATGCGGAAAAGACGAGCGTATCGGTCTCGGCCCACCGCTCCTCAACTTTGTGTGAGTTCTCCGCCATTGGTAAAAAAGAAACTTGGAAAGAGCAAATACTGCAACTGTGTTTTGTGCTGCAAAAACAGTCTGACTCTTCAGTCAACTTTTCAAGAGCTCTTCATTATATTATATATATAGATACATTATATATTGTTTCTATATATACAGAGATCTAAACAGTTAGCTCCATAATGTCCCCATCTGCTTCTTCATTTTCCTTTCTAACGAAAAATTCCAGAATCCGGCAAAAAAAGCAATGTTATGTCATCTCATGTTGCAGCATTGGGGCTTCCCGAGTCTCTGCAGCTTATCCCACATGCAAATCATCTGGCGAGGCGACTGATAATGAGCAGTGAAGTAGTCTTCTATGCAGCCAAACTGGCAGAACTTGAGGCTGTGAACCACTGCCACTGGTCTAGTCTTGTTGAACTTCTCCACCCACATTCCCATGCTCACATCTTCCATCTTGAATAACTGCAAAAAAAAACCAAGAAGTACAAGACCATTTTTTGATGTTTCTTGGATGGGATCACCTCAAAAATCTTGTGTATACGTAAAGGAAAACTTACCCTTAATTTCTTCTGTTCAAAATCATCAACGATAAACTTAGCTATATCATATGACAAGATGTAACCCGGACCATTTGCGTATGGAGGATAATACTCTTCTGGCCATTCCTGATTTCACAATTAAGAAGAATCAACATAATGTCTAAAAACCATATGTTTCATGTTACCTGTTCAGCTCAGTTGAGATTTGAGTTTGCTACAAAATCTATACCTCGAATGTCACAGCCCATTTCCCAGTACGCAGAGGCTTATGGTAGAAATTAATGTTTCCAATATAAAGGGTCTCTCTTCCCTTAACCTTTTCTGCTTCTTGGATCACGGCATCCACTCGCACAAATGTATCATCGTCACATTTCATAACATACTTGGCCGCCACTGTGTTAACCTACAATTGATTTCCCAGATGAATAGTTAGAAAAGTAATAAAAGGTAAGGAGAACACAAAGAAAAGAACCAGTGACAAAGAAATTACCCCATACTCGCAGATGGCAACCGTCTTGAGCACAACAAGGTCATAATGATCCATGTATGGTACTATGACAATATCACCAAAGTACTCTGCTTCTTTCTTTAGATCCACATTGACTTCCTTTCTTGCATGCTGCATGATGATAAATTAGCATAATAAACAAAAATGGAGTCAAACCAATGACTGTATTTCAAGAGTTGTGCTTACCAATGCCACAAAGAAGCGAGCAACAACTTTGGACGATCTGACTAGCTTTTGCTGCATCCATGACTTCCTCACAGCCATTCTCTCAGCAAAATGGTTACCAGCAGAGAGAATTCCGATAAACAATTCAACAGGCTTTTCAGGTAACGAAGGAGCTTTCCATATGCTTTGCATCTGGAGATGCTTCTGCGGTGCAAAACTCGGATTTGTAGAGGGTAACGAGGCAGCATACACAGAATGCACATCAATGTTCCCCTTGACTGCTAATCCAGTGGCATCCTCAAGAACAAACCCCTGACAAAAAAAAGACATCATACCATTCAGCCAATGTTAAAACCATTCCATCAACGAGCTATTGTAATCAATTTTACTCACGGTTCTATAAGGGAAAGACGTGATATGTCTCCCATTAACACTAATGTGATAACCTTCCATCCCAGCTCGAAGTGTAAGAACAAAAAGCTTCCCTTCATCAAAAGGGTATGGCCAATCATGTGCCATCATCTTCTTCCTCCGACCCATCAACCTATTCAACCACCATGTCTTCTTCGATTCATCAGAATCATCACCACCATCATCCCTCTTCCACCTCTCACATTTCACCTCTCCATCAACTATCACAAAAATCAAAGTTCTCATCAAGATTATAAAAAAAAAAGTAACCTTTAATATAAACAAGTTGAACACTAAACAATAGTTTTAAAGTCAACTTAAGTCAGACACAATAAAGAAAACATAAGTTACCAGATTCGTCTTCATCACTAGATTCACGACCATCACAACGCAAACTTGAACCCCATTGCATACGGTAACAAGTGTTGTGCTCAATCACAGGCTTCCCACTCCAATCACCTTTAATCCTCGGGTTAAAATGAAGAATCCGAGGCGGATCTTCACCGTCAACAGCCTTCAAACCTTGCAGCTCCATCATAAACTGAGTCACCATAGCTTTCTTATCACCACTCTTCTCAACGTGCGCCCAATGCGGCGTAGCCACAACGGTAATGTGAGAACCCAACGTTAACCCACAGGGCAAAACCAAGATCCGGCTCCGGTTCACAAACTCAGACCCGGTAACCGTAACGTTATCGGGACATTTCTCAATCCGGGTCATAACCGGAGCTTCTTCGGGTTTAATCAAACCCGAATCGAGTCCGTCCCACATTGCCTTCCCCATCGAAATCGCGTTCTTGGCCGTCTTGTGAAAGATTGAGAACTCGTCGCTGAATCCGCCATTGTCGAAAGAGCTGTCGTTGACGAAAATATCAGAGACGGACTTAAACTCTCGCATTCTCCGCTCCGGGACTCGACCCACCCGACCCAGATCCTTGAAAAGTCGATGTGGGTCTTCTTCTTCTTCTCCTCCAAGAACCAAATTTGCTTCTTTACTACTACCACCAACGACCATGTGTCTCGGCAACGAGTCAGATGAACCATCATCATCAGAACTGGAGACAGAGCCGGTTGTTCTAAACATGAATGGGATCTCAAAGCTCATGCAGAGGAAGTAAAAGAGAAGAAGAGCTAATAAGAACTGAACAAGCCCGAATCTTGACTGTGAAACAGAGTTCTCGAGTTTAGACTTCTTCATTGCTTCACACAAATCACAAAAACCCTAAAACACACACACAAATTTGGAGAATGAAATAAGAAGAAGAAGAAGAAGAAGAAAGAGAGCTCACAAATTTGGGTAAGCCATTAATAACAAAGCAGAAGAAGAAAGAATTATAGAAAGATAGTGAAAGAAAATTCAACGAAAGAATTAAAACTTTATCGGAAAAAAAATCTTGACTTTGGGTTTCCCAACTTTAAAGCACAATTTGGAAGAAAACAAAAACAAAAAAAAAAAAAGCTTTGAACAGAACAACACAGAGAAAGAGAGAGAGAGAGAGAGAGAGATTACAAGTTTTTTTTGGTAACCGGCGTGTACGACGAAGATGGAAAGCCAGTTATTGTTTAAACTACGTCGTTTTCATCGAATTGGTTAATAATTTGTAGAACATATTTTTTAGTGTTTGTGTTGTGTGTTAGTTAAAGTAAGTCCTTTATATAATAAAGCTTTGATTAAATGATGAACGGTAAAAACACACACACACATGAAATTAAACGGTGATCATTGGGACGTTCACATTGTATATACAAAAACTCCAAATTAGAATGCAAATAACCGCTAATAAACGTTATTAAATTACTATAACTTTCGGTTATATATTTCTTTGGCTCAAATTCCAAGTGCAAAAAAATATCACAAGAAAAAAAAGAGTTAAGTCTTGATTAGTTTATTTTCATAATTTTTTTATAATGATTATTAGAATAATAACAGCCAGGTGGGTTCGAATAGGATACCCACCACACATTCTCTCAATAGTTTTTTTTTAAAAAAACGTAACCATCTTTTTTGTTTATAAAATGCAGTTTTGCAAATAGACAAAGTGACAACGTCGTTTATGGTCGTGTCGGTGTGAACGTTAGTTTTCGTTTGCCCAATTACAATTCTCATTTATTTGTCGTTGTCCATGTCGTTTAGTTTCGCTTTCACTACTACTACCCTCATTTTACCCAAATTCAAATTTTAAAATCATTTTTTTTATGGGGCCATATATTAATAGTATACCACATAAATATGCAAACAAACGTGTTCAGATTTATGAAATAGTATTGAACTTGTGTGTTTTGCTTACATATGTTTGATATATTCAAAATTTAATTTATTTGCTGGAATTATGGAAAATAGATTTTTGGTGAGAATGATATAACCCATGATTTGTGATCTGTAGCATGTGCTAAAAAGGTATATTTGGGGTGCTTTACCTAGAGTTCAATTTTTCAATATATAATACGAAGCGTAACTTATAACATTATGGGTCCGATCTTTTTAAAATACATACAGTAGAGATCATTGTTAGATTCAGCTAAGTTAATGATCTTTTAGATACGTTTAAGGGGAATTAGAAATTAAGTCATTTAGACAAGTTGATTAGTTTTACTTTGAGATGAAAGTTAGGCTTTGAAGTTTCAAAATCAAGAAAGAAACAGTTGACCAAACCAAAACCCAAAAAAAAAAAAGTTAGGCTATAACAAAATTTGAAACTAAAAAAATTTGGCAGCTCATTTGAATAGTTTCAATAAAATTAGTGAATATGATCAAAGTCAGAAGAGAACATTAAACTTACAAGCTAGGTAATGTAAAAACTATGAGCTAAAAATAATCAACTAATTTTTAAAAGTTGACTATGTTTAATGTAAAACTATATATGAGCTAAAATAAAAATAATCAACCAAAATGTAAAATTTGACTATATATTTTTTTTTGACGGATTATAACGATAACTCGTAGAGTTTTTCATTTCCAGAAAAGGACTATCAACCAAACGAAATTGAGAAATAATTTACACTATTTTGAAGGTAGCACCAAACTGACCGTGTAACCGGTCCCATATTGTGAACTAGTCAGACAGAGTGCTTACAACATGTTCGAGGAGCATATGGAACCAAATTATGCATGTCCAATCATGTGTTTTGCATTCCTTGTTGCCTTGTTGGTTTAAGTTTTGTTTCGGTTTAGTTCAGTTAATTTTCTTTTAAGAGTATTAAACTAAGTTTTTGAATATAATAATTTTTTTGTGATAATTAATAGTATTCAACTTGTAACTTTGTGACTCGGAATGTGATTATCCAATAACTCACAAGTAAATGCCATTGTCGTCTTCACCAGATTAGCACTCTCATCATTGTCATCAGAGAGATAGAAATACATTGAGAGGCTGCGACAAAGGGATCATGAGGACTTTGAAACCATCATAAGCCTATAAGCAAAATGTTCTTCTTTTTTATTGTTAAAAATAGGCAAAATGTTGTCACGAAGAGAAGCATTGAGAGAATAGACGATCAGATCAAGGAAAAGGATTTTCTCTGTCTCTCACGGCACAAATCTTGTTACTAAACTCGGACACCTCTTTGAACCCCAAATATGATTTTAGACACGGTCAAGATGAATACTACTTTGAATTCTAACTAAAACCGGCAAACACTAAAACAAAAGAAACAAATGGAACCCACCACAGATGACTTGAAAGTAGACTGAACCAAGAATAGAAATAAAAACAACTGGTGTGGCATTGTATTCACAAAAATTTACAAAAAATAATCAGGGGTCTTGCGAGTCGTTTCTGGTTCGACTTGACGTGGTGCCGGATCAAACTGAAGAAAGTTCTGCTCCATGTTCTCTCCTATCTCTAGAATTGCAGCCATGTTACCACATCGGTAACAATAGTTAGGAGCACTAAACACAGTCACAACGTTTTTTTCCTGAGGAAACCAAAACAAGATGTCAGTAGACTAATAAGAGAGAAACAAGTCCCCACGCTATAGGAATTTTTGGTATTTGCTTGTTCTTTTACCTGACACCAATTGTATCCTTCCATGACAAGCTGGTGGGCGCGGGATATAAGCGTTAGTCCGTTGGTGTGGTTAAACTGAGTGGCGATATCTTGTCCAAATGTGTATCCAGCTCCACGAGGAGATATACCCCAACCACACCGATCATCTGGATCAGACCATAAGAGGTCACACATTGGACCTTCGTGTGGAACCTATAAGTTCTCAACAACAGAAAGACAATGCTTAAATCCAGAGTCACTAAAGTAATATGTTGCTTGTCTGGTGAACAAGGAAATTAGAAGTTACCTCCTGAATGCGGTCTAATGCTCGGATGTTATCAAGCGTGTCTAAAGAAGGCGAAAGTCCGCCATGTAAACAGAAAATCTACAGGATGAAAAAGTGTTGAGGCCAAGTCAAAAAGAGACCTCAATATCAGATAGAAACCATATAAATGAGGTGGAAGAATAAGGTGAAACTCATGGGTTAATACCTGACTCTCAACGAGAGCAGTAAGAGGAAGGTAATCAAAAAGGTCTGTAAAAGACTTCCAGACATTTGCATTACCATACTTCCTCAAGCATTCGTCATAAAACCCATACCTAAAAGGGTAAGCAAAAGAAGTAATCAGCAACCTTAACCCTTGAAGTTAGTTTCAGAAAACAAAAACCCAAATATGCAATCATATCAACTAGATTAGCATGAATTTGAAACAGACTAATAAACTTGTACTCAAATTAGGGAAAAGAGAAATACTTACACTTGAGTAATCTGACGGCTTTCATGATTCCCTCTCAAGATTGTAATCCTATCTCTATACCGAACTTTCAAAGCTACCAAAAGCGTTACTGTCTCCACAGAATAGTACCCACGATCTGTTCACACAATCATAACAACAACAGCAACAACAACAACAACAACTATGTCAATTACAATAACTCATGACCATTTCCTCTAGAGAAAACACACAGTAAACTCTCAATGCAATTCTATCAATAACCCATTATAGATTCTGCAGAAAGAATCAAACTTTGAACTTGTAACTGAAGGTGTGACCACTCCATCCAAAGCTAACAACCTCAAAAATTGCAGAAAGAACAAAACTTTTGAAATTTGAAATCAAAAAAAAAAAAAAAAAAAGTGAAATAAAGAACGAACCTACATAATCGCCCATGAAGAGATAATTAGTATCAGGCGCAGAGCCACCGATTCGAAAAAGCTCAATAAGATCGTAAAATTGACCATGGATATCACCGCAGATAGTGACGGGACATTTCACCGGTTGAACATTATATTCCTCCACAAGAATCGCTCTGGCTTGGTCGCACAAAGCCTTCACCTCCGTCTCCGTCAGCTGCTTACATTCCATTAACTGATCGATCTGACGGTCTACATCTCCGGTCGCCGGCATCTTTAACAACGACGATGCTCTCCCCCTCCTCTCCTTCCTTTCGTATCTGGATTCGAATCTATCTATCTATCTACCATTACTCAAAAAAGCTTCACACTTTTTTTTTCTCCAATTCGAGATTGAAAAAAAAATGTAAAGAACTTTCACATGGACGAGGTCCACGCATGGATGACAAAATCACTTCTTTTTTTTTTTGTGTGTGTTTAGAATAGTTTTGAGAGAGATCGAATTTTTGTTTTGTTTTGTTTTTTTTTTTAAATTCCGTCCGAATTGGAAAAAGCTTTGCTCATAATTACTCCCTCAGCCGTGCCGGGTCAAACTCCATTGAGACAGACACGTGGCTACCCTCACTCAATCTGCTATTCTGCTGTCACACTTTCTCGGTTTAACTTAGTTGGTCAGCACTTGAGTTAGGACTATGTAATGGGCCTATACAGCCCGAGGTACATGAGCTTTGCTTATGCAGGTTACTTCTTTCCCCTATCTGTGATTCAGTTGCATGTAGTCTAAAAAATTCAAGCTCAAAAGCATCATTAGCTAATGGAGCTTAAGTAATGATTAGATATAGAGAAGTAGATTCGTTACTAATCTCTTTACTAATCCTACATGACTTCTAATGAACAGTCAACAATAGTTATATATAAAAAACACTTTTCTGCATAATGGATGGATGACAAAATCACCTTTTTTTTTGTGTTTAGAAGAGTTTTGAGAGCCGAATGGTGTGAAAAATATCACATTTTTTCAGTTTTGTTTTGTTCTTTTTTTCTTTTAAGTTATGTCGGAATTGGGAAAATGTTTAATCAGAATTACTCTCTCCAGCTTTCGACAACCATGCCGAATCAAAATCCATTGAGACAATGACACGCGACTACCATCTCTCTATCCAATTTGCTGTCACTTTTTGTATAATTTTAGTCGGCCAACGCTTACCATGCAATGGCCTCCTATCCAGCCTAATATAATAGTAATCCTTCTCAATTGTGTAAGAGTATGCAAAATGAGGTACATGTGCTTTAATTGCTTATGCAGCATATGATGTAGTTGGGAGCAGATTACTTATTTCCCCTAACTATGATTTCAGTTGCATGTAATTAAAATCCATTTCCAAGAAGAATCACTAAAACAAATTTCATCACTATCCAATTTATCTTCATGCCATTGTGTTTCCTGTTGCATTTAGTTACCTTATGAATCGTGTAAGTAAATATTATATAAGCAGTGGCGAACCTAAAAATAATTTTTACCGAAGTCAAAATATAAATATAAATAATTACTAATTGTTAATAAATGAATAAAATAAAAGTATTCTTTTAAAAGGAAAAGGTAAATTTAATATGTAAGAGTCAAAGAAACAAAAAAATTTATGTAATGTTATCAAAGTAGAAAAAATCACAAAAAAATAGAGCGAAATAACAAAAATTTAGAATTTTAGAGAATTCAAAACACAAATTTAATTTTTTAGAGGGTTTAAAACAAAAGAAAATAGGCCAAATATTATAAAACTATAATGATTATTAGGTAAATATAAGATTTTAGGGCGTCAGCTAACCTTTTCCTTTTTTACTGGGTCTAATCTATAATAATTTAGGATTCAACCAATCAATAAAATTGTCACTATCATGTCGTTTTTATCCATTTTTCTACTCAATGAAGAACGCATAAATCCTAAGCAGCAGTCAATGCAAAGATAAGATTGAGGTTTGAGGAGACCTGAAATTTCCATTATAATCAACCAAATAAGAATATTACATTTTTGTACATATTTTGTTGAAAGTGTAGAAAGAGGATAATTATAGACAAACATGCATGTATATAAAGATAAGAAGACGTGACTTTTAGAACCGTGAAGATCTTTTGGTATGGCCACAGGTTAATCAACTGTATATCTCACCTCACATTGTTATCCACAAGTCGTTGAAGAAATGTGGAGTCAAACCCACTTTTCCAAAAACAAAAATAAAATATATATAGAGTAATATTATATATATATATATATATATATATATCAGTTTTCATAACTAAAAAGTCGTATATACATGTTTTGGCATATGATTATAAGACCATAGTGATGGCCAAAATTACACAATATTTTGTTAATTCCATTGTAATTAATTGATTAAGTAAAAACATTTGTTTGGAGATAAAGTATTATTGCGACTAATTTGCTGAAATCATACAAAATTAAGTAACTAATTTTAATGTTACAAGAGTAGTGTGGTTGTATTTAATATTTGAAATTATGTAGTTTTCTTTTAAAGCTGATTTTTTTTTTAGAAAATAGAAAATGAATAGGAATTGTTATCTGTTTCTAAAGGGATGGGAATTCCAGTTAACATTATATCATATGCTGTTGTGCTGGAGATTGGGTTGCTTTGGAGTTTGGATAGTGTCAAGGTTTCGTTTTGTAAGTATATGTAAAGAATTTGACCAACACATGTGAGTCCATATGTATCCCTTCATTATTCTTACGTTGTTATTAATATAAAAGTCTTACACAATAACTTAGGAAATTTTCTAAAGAAATGCAATTTTGAATTTAGTTTCGTCGAATATACCTCAAAGCTATATATATACCACCTTCCTCTAAAGTTTTTTGTCAAATCCATATTTTGGTTATCTTTCCGATCGGCTGATCAATGAAGGCTTCATGTTGTGTTAGTGTTACTCAGGATGTGTCCATGTCTTTGAAATACCTGGTACGTGATCTTTTCTTCTTAGGTTGCCAAAGATATGTAATTCTGTTCATGTCTTTTGCCTTTCGCTTATTCATTTAGTCTTCGCTTATTCAGTTAGTCTTCCATCCGCTTATTCATTTAGAAAAAGAAATGTCACATATAAAATAAAGAAAGGGGAAGGTTAAAATATGCTCACACAAAAAAACTTATTTGGTAAAAGACCTATAGATTTTGAAATATTATGGAATAAAACTTACTATATACAACAAAAATGTGGCTAAAAAGTTGAAAATATTTTGGTAGGCTAAGCCTAGACTTAACCCGCCTGTCTTATGGTCCGGCCTTGATGCATCCATATGACAAAATGCTATGAATACGTTGTATGTATATGCCTATATGGGGTTTATCTTTATTTTCACGGTTAGCTTAATTAGAGTGTGTTAAGAGGCAAAAGCTTTGGTCCTTAATTTTTTTTTGTCAACTCATACGCTTCTTCTGGTTGTGGATCCAACTAGTAATAAGTAATTTTGCAGTTTGTTATTAAGCTTTGGTCCATAACCATAACAATGTAATTTGGAGTTTTGCAGTTTTTTATTAAGCTTTGGTCCATAATCATAACAATCTAATTTGGATAAGCATAGTTTTTTTTTTAAGTTCATTTATTTATTATTCATTATTTGTCTAACCAAGAAAACCACATTCTTAATTTATACCCAAAAACCTAACAAATTAGATAAAGTGATATTATAAATTTAAGTTTATTTTTAAAATAATTATATAGTTGATTAATATTTAAAACTTCAAAGTTATAACCTTGTTCTGTATCGATTAGCCTCACTCGCGAACTCTGCTTTCGTATCTTTCTTTATTGTATACCCAGAGAGAAGAAGAATGTCAGATTAGTGAAAGGGGAAAAGGAAGCAAATTTGTTTACTGGGGCTACGAGGTCAACACCTCTTCAGATGATTGCATCGCTGCCATTAACTCCTATTCTCACCAGGTTCGTTACATTAGAGTTGTCTTTGTGTTACAGCTGCTTCTGTGGTTTAATTCTTTTGACGATTCGATGTTTTTTTCTTTGTTTTTCGTAAATTTGTCTCCTTTTGAAACTGTTGAAGAGGACTGATTGATGTGTGATGATTGTTTTGCTAAAAGATGGTAATTTTAGGTTTCAAGCTGTGTTTTTTTTTTCTGGCTCATTATGCTCAAAGCTATGATATTTATAGGATCCAGTTGTGTTTTTTTTTTTTCTGGCTCGTTATGCTCAAAGTCACGATTTTTATGTTGCCATGTCACTTTGTTCCTTGTCTGATGAAGGTTCTTGGCTATGGAAGAGAGAGGGAAGTGATTCTAGAAGCGCCTTTGTATGATAAAGGTTGTGTTTTGGGAAACATTTTGGCTGCTCACTACCTTAGCTCTTCTGACTTTGCTAGGGCCAAATCCTATGTTCGAGCTGCAGAATCCCATCTTGTAAGCTCTCTACCTTGAATTTCTCTTTTATTAGTGTCTATGAAATCTTTCTAAGTGATGTCTATAATCTGTGATACGTGATGAGTTTACTGTGTAGTGTCATTAAACTGTGAAATTCATTGGTTTTTAGGGGGAAGCCACGCCATATGAGAAGGCAGTTTTCAAGGCTATTGATTACTTCTTCTCTGAGAATATGGACGACGATGTGGCTTTGGAGTTACACTCTAAGGTTAGGATATGTTTCTTGGCTTCTTGTTCTTTTAGTAGTTCTTCACTTCTTCTTGCTCTCCTTATATTAGGATGGATAGCTTAATATATCTTTCCAGCTTTCCTTTGTAGTAGCACCTATTTCTAACTCCCTTAGCTCCTTATGTTTTGCAGCTCTTGGAAAAGTTTCCTAAAGATTTACTATCTTGGAAGAGAGAAGAGATTTTGTGTTTTTACATGGGTAGACCCGATCTCTCTTTGCCTCTGTTTGAAAAGGTACTTCAAAATGTTACTCAAATTGATAAAATTCACATGATTAATAATTAAAAACCAGGTATATCTTTGATTTACTCACTGACCTTGCAAACTTGGCAGATTGTACCAGAGAATCGAGAACAAGATTATGTTTACGGTATGCTTGCATTCCCCTTAATGGAGCTTGGACAGTTGGTAGACGCTGAGAAAGCTGCTAGGAAAGGCTATGAGATCAACAAAAACGACTCTTGGGCTCATCACTGCGTGAGTTTCAAATGTCTTATCATTCCCATCTTTTGAGTTCCTTGGTGATATTTCCTCTTATTATATGCAATCTTTTGTTTGTATTTTTGTGCAGTTGTGTCATGTTCTTCAAACTGAATGTCGTTTCAAAGAAGCAGTAGAGTTCATGGAAGGATGCTCTGCTTCATGGGATTCTTGCTCTTCATTAAGGTAACAGCTAGTCCAAACAAAGTGTAAACCTCTTCTAATCATCTCTGGAGACTGGAATCACCTATTAATGAAAACCAAATCTCTGTAACATTTTACTTAAAGGTATTCGCATAACTGGTGGCATGTAGCTGTTTGTTACTTGGAAGGAGGGTCTCCTATTAGTAAGGTACAAGAGATATATGATCATCAGATGTGTAAAGAGCTGGAGAAAGACGATGCTGTTGCTACAGATGTAATTCCCTAATCAATTTATTTCCCTTTTTAAAATGAAAAGTTGAACTTCCATTAGCAATCTGATGTCTTATACTTGTGCAACTAAATTTCAGGTTTATAAGGATGCTCTCGGTTTGTTGTTACGCTTGGACACACGCGATACACTAGATGAGTTTTCAGACAGACTAAAGATCCTGGCAAACTGTTTGACTGATCAAGTAAGTAATGCACTTGATTGCCTTGCGTTCATATACATTAATTTGTCTTTTAAAAAAACGACTTATGCAACTTTGATGTACAGGCAATGTGGTATCAAGAGTGGCTTTTTGATATCACAACAATCTGGGCATTGAGTAAAGTTGGATACACTTCACAAGCACATGTATTGCTCGAAGGCCTCAAGTCCCGGTCAGTACCACTTTCTCTTTTGTTGCTTTTTCTTAAATGAAACTTTTGTCTCTTGACTGACTTATCATGAAACAGAACATCTGATATGAGCGAGAAGAAACAGCAGCTGATGCAGAAAGCGATTGTGGTCTGTTCTTTTTTATCTTTCAGAGTTATATATCATAGCTTCATATCATTCTTTTGTTTATATATTAACATCAAATCGTTTCAAAACAGCTTGCTGAAGCTGTTTATGAGTATGGCAAAGGCAACTACAATGAAGCTCTAGAACTGCTTGGTCCAGACTTTGACGCTGCTGACTACAAGGTAGTGCATATACTTCATCAATAAGATTATAAGATAATGCATAATCTTGCATCAACTTGAAAACACTGAAAACAAAAACTCGTCTCCTTTCGTGATCAAATAGGTGATTGGAGCATCAGGTTTACAGATCGATGTTTTCAATGAAATATGGTACAAGTTGCTGTTACTCACCGGTCAATCATCCGTTGGTACACTCCCAAAAAAACTATTATTTCCATCTTTAATTATCTTATTCTTTACTCAGCTAACTCTGCGTTTTAAACAACCTGATTCACAGCGATTGAAGTACTGGAGAAGAGGGTGAAGCAGAGAGACGGTGCTCCGTTCTTGTGGCGTTTGTTGGTATACTTCAAGTCCTTTAATCCTTTATATGACCAGAATTGTTGATTCATGATGCATATCTATCTACGTGTCTTACAGTTTATGACACGTGAACGTTTTCTTTATGGCAGGAGAAGAGTTACGGCATGGAAGGCAAGGCAGAAGAAGCTGCAAGTGCAGGTGAGAAAGCGAAGGCGTTGGAGTCTTCACATTTCAACTTTGCTTGATCACCAAAACGGCATTGGTCTTGTTATGTTTTAGACATCATGCTTTTTGCGCTTTCGTTGTTGAATAAGTCTCGATAGTTTTATGGTCAACGTAAAAGTTGACCTTGTGACAATATTCTAATGTAAATTCGCGGTTTGACCAGTAATAATAATAAAACTAAATTTGTAAATTTACATTCTATTGACTTTAGATACGAAATATACTAACATCAAACAAAAAACCATTCAAAAAAAAAAAAAAGACTTCAAGCAAAATAATATGAGAAGACTACCAGAAGACATTAATTAAACTATTAAAGGATCTCGAAGGCGAGACTTCGAGTTTGAAATGTCGTTCAGTTGCAACATGGAACCATGTCTACACACACTAAAGGGACTTTTATTAGCCTATTTCATCATTTAAACAACTTAAAAAGATATGGTGACAAGAAATTTTATTTATCAATAAGAATTTACACTATACATAGAGCTTATATCAATAGTTCTATTCTTTAATTAAAAAAAGACCACATTGTGTAATTTTAAATCTTAAATCGACAGAATTTTGTGTCACAAATTCTAAAAATATTGAAGAGCTTCCATGGATAAGGTTGGCCCTTCATGATTTTTCTCTCCAACATATCTTATAAAATTAAGCAAATGTCGACTATTTTTTGTACTTTCATATTTAAAAAACTAGTTTTTAGGCCTTGTAGTGTTACATGCATCACCTACCTACAAGTTGTAAAACTTCCATGAATAAGCTAAGCTTGATTATTAACTAATGATTAATTTTCTCTCCAGTATATCTTATCAAATACTATACACTAACAATTTCGTGTATTTTAAGTATATGTTAACAAAATGGTGTTAAAAGACTTGTATTTACATGCATCACCTAAAAAATACATTGAAAATTCATGAGTTCCAGAAAACAAACCATATATTTGGGTGTGGGAGGGATAAAATGAAGACTGTTTCTCTCATAGAGTCATAGCCCTCAGTCCTGCGTCGGCCACATAAGCCAACGATTGGATAAAAAATAATTAAAATCTCAACTATGACATGTTGACAAAAAACAAAAGGAGAATCCAACTCTTGATATTAATACTTTTCGCTGATCCAGAAAGATATGAGACACACGTATAGAACAGGATAATGTGTGTATCTATCTATGATCTATGTATAATAATAATACAACTATTTTAGAAAATGGACGAATCGAAAATACTCTTTACATAAGTTCTTCTCATGACTTTTTTTTTGTTTTATGGAAAATATACATTTCTTCATTATAAAGCCCACGCGCACTACATTTTGACCTCTTCCTAATATAAATATGAACATTCACGAATTTGTGGAGCTACGTTTTGACATTGTTTAACCAGCGGAACTTATCTTTCATGTCATGGTCTTGAAACTTGGTGTAATATAACCGATAAAGAACCAACATTGAACCACAACGTAAGACTTTATCTTACAAAAGTCTTCACATTCTTCACGCAGATGACGCGCGTGAGGTAGAAAATGTTCAACAAGTTACGTAGATGGAGAGAACGAACCTTCGCAAACAAAAAATATAGTACTTAGAAAATATTTACATTTCTTTAGTATTTGATCATTCCTTCCAACTTTCACACATTGTTGAATATTTGATCATTTGGTCATTTCCTTCATTTGATTTGTGAAGTTTCTAAATAACTTCATCCTGCATAATCCATCCGAATATTAACTTACAAAATTGCCTTTAGACAGCCTTTGTCTATCTTTTAATCATTTAAAGTTTTAAACTATATAACCAACCAAAACAAACCTCATCGTTCTCCTTCATTCACAAAAACAATAAACTTCTCTCTGCACTTCTTCTTGTCTCTCTTCTTTCAAACCTCAAGAAGAACAAAAGAATGGAGTTGTTCACGAAAGGTAACAACGTTAAGCTACGAAGCCACCTAGATAAGTTTCTAGTCGCCGACGATGACCAAGAAACCATCCGTCAAAGCCGTAAAGGAGATACACGGCGAGCCGTTTGGACGGTGGAGCCAGTCGTCGATAAACCTAATCTGATAAGGCTGAGGAGCAGCCACGGTACGTACTTAACTGCGAGTAACAAACCGTTGCTGTTAGGTATGACCGGTGAGAAGGTGATTCAGACGACGTCGTTAAACAAGCTGATGGATTGGCAAACGCAGTGGGAACCGGAGAGAGATGGGTTTCAGGTGAAGCTGAAGTCGTGGTGCGGCAAGTGGATGAGGGCTAACGGTGGAACGCCGCCGTGGAGAAACTCTGTTACTCACGACGAGCCTCATACGTCGAAGACCAAGAACTGGTTGATCTGGGATGTTATAAACGTTGATGGTTCTGATCTTGAAACCATGTCTGATGGAGATGATGAGAGCTCTGTTTCTTCTCCGGTTTCCGAATTCGGGTCACAACCCGGGTCGCCTGTTTCTGTCGGATCTACGAAGAGCAGTATTAGCCGGTTCGCTTCTCTTGGTTTACCTATGTCTCCGAGATGGTCCCCAAAACCGGTAAGTTTGACTAAGTCTTTAATAGTATCAAAATTTAATTTACAATGTTGTGTGCATTGATTGATTTTTTTTAATTTGAGGCTACCAATAGAAAAGTAGTATTGTTCGATGAACTTAAACAATTTTGTATATGCAAAATTTTAGTTGGTACGCATTATTATTAACTTGGAAAAGAAAAAGAAGGTTGGGATTACCCGTATTAGTGTCTAAGATGTAAGAAACATATGGACATATATCATTCTTTTCTCCACTAACATATACTAGTATAAATGCTCCACAAGCATACATCTATTCACCAACCTAGCACCAAAATATATAATACTTTTTTTATTGTATAGTTTAAAATTAATCTTTTGTTTATTTAGAACAAATTCTGGTTTTATTGTATACTATATAGTAAGTACTACACTTGAAAATATGACACTATAAACCCAACTAAATTAACTTCAATGATTTCAAGAATTAAGTGACAGTAAATTTTCTTACAACACGTCCTAAAGGCTAATTAAAATTACATCTTTTTCTTCCTCAACAAGAAAAGGTTATACCTAATGGCTTAATATAAATAGTTTGGTGCCACATAGCATAAGACAAGTGGATCAGAAAGTAAGGTAGAAATGTTGGTGTTAGTTATGATTTAGTGATGGAGCATGGGTCCATGAAAGCAAATAAGGAGAGTCCCACACTCATGAATTTCCTCCTCTCTTGGTCTTTCTTGCGGGAAATGGTTATACATTTGTTCTCTAAATATTCGTTTAAATCTTCTTTTTCAATCGATTCTTTTATGGCATAGGGACACTATAACATTTTGGGGGATTAAGGGCCATATAACTTACCTTTACATTTTTATTGTCATACCACGTAATGCTTATAATCTTAGTGGAGATCTGTATTACAAATAGTTTAGGTTCACATAGGAACTCAAGTTTAGAAGTAGAAACAAATTGAGAGAATACAATACTTGATTTTGATCTATCCTAAAAGAAAATGCATAACTACATGTCTACATACGTTATGAGAAATTAAGAGGATTATAAAAGGGGAAAAAAATGAAAAGTAAGATGATACTTTAATGGAAAAAATTTGTTACATATCTCTATCAAAATTTATTTGTGTCAAATAAACTATTCTAATTATCAAATGTATATCTAACTATCACACCTTTTATAAATATTTCAAATGAATCTTTAATATTCGACATTGACTCCTAGTGGTACTACAGTGTATTATTAGTAAAATGTTTATATTTCGTATAAAGAATCTGAATCAAACATTATGAATGATTGGAAGGAACTTTTAATGTTTTTTCTTTCTTTTTAAAACAAATTTTGTAATGTTTTTTGAAAATAAAACACAATTTAACGCCATTTGTGTTTTCTTGTTCTCGGATATAACACCAATTCTAAAAGTTATAAAGCATTCGGAATATTTTTTTTGTAATCTTGGAAAATACAAACGTAAATTACAGTCTAATTCTGCTTTGGTCTTAACATTCTACTACTATACTACTATAAACATTTTGCAACAAGTGTCTTGGGATTCTCGCAATTAACTTTTGAAAGGATTTTGATTGGAAGTATAGCAAAGTTACAAAATCCTAAACACGTGAACTACGCGTTTAAAATAAAAAAGCTCTAAACACAAAAAAAAATGCAAATCATAATAATGCCTACGTGGATAATTAATACGCGTTAAGCAAACTCTGACTTTTCTTACATCCACGAGCAATAGTCTCGTGTTCATGTTCCGCGTAACCCGTCAAAAACCCAATTTAGACCAGTCCAGTCACAGAAACACACACATATAAAAAGTACAAAGAAGACAGAACCGAATCTCACTTCCTCTCTCACATACTCACTCTCATTTGCTATATTTTACAGAAGACAACGAGTAGTTTCAACCAAAAGGAAACAGTACCAACAGTATCAGCGATGGAGTTTTTCCAGAAAGCAAGAGCTGTTCGTATGCGCAACAGCCACAACAAGTACCTAACAGCAGACGACGACGAAGAAACCGTTACTCAAAACCGCAACGGATCAACCAAAAACGCTCGTTGGACCGTCGAGCCGGTTCGCGACTCGCACCACGTCATACGTCTCAAAAGCTGTTACGGCAAATACTTGACCGCTTCTAACGAGCGGTTCTTGCTCGGAGCTACGGGTAAGAAAGTGATCCAGCTGAAACTGAGTCGTATCGATTCGTCTGTTGAGTGGGAGCCTGTTAGGGAAGGATCTAAGATTAAGCTTAGGACTAGATCCGGTAACTATCTCAGAGCTAACGGTGGTCTTCCTCCGTGGAGGAACTCGGTGACTCATGATAATCCTCATTTGTCGGCTACTCAGGATTCGATCTTTTGGGAGGTTGATGTTGTTGAGATCTTGATTGATTCTGAATCCAAGAACGAGTCTCCGAAGAAGACGATGATGCCACCGCCGCCGCATCGTAGACCGTCGAGTTCGCCGTTGTCGGTTTCTCATTCTAGGACTTCGTCTTCTCTTTCAGACAGATCCGATTCAGATGTGAGTGTTTAAATTTACTAAAACACCCTTTAAGTTTGTTTCAATTACTAAATCATACCATTTTTATTTTCCGGTTATTGAAAATTTTGATTTATTTGACCAGTCCGTTGAGTCTCCGCCTAAATCTGAGGGGCGAACCATATACTACCACATCGCCGACGAAGAAGGACACGTGGAGGACGAAACTACCGTTGGATATGCTTTCACGTTTAAAGGAAACAGCGTGGCGGAGCTGACTCAGACGTTGAGAGAAGAGACGTGCTTGGAAGACGCTGTGGTGTGCACTCGGAGTCCTTTAAATGGCAAGCTGTTTCCTCTTCGTTTGCAGCTTCCTCCTAACAATGGAACTTTGCATGTCGTTTTACTTCCCTCCAGCGCTAGCCTCTAGACGTGAGTTTTTTTTTTTGTTCTCTATTTTTACTATCTTTAGATGCGTTAACTTATGATCTTGCTTGTTTGTTAAATTTTACCAGGGGCACAAACCAAAATAATCGAGCTATGAGAGTGGGTGGTTCTTGTTTCGTGAACTGGGTGAAGCATATGATATATATGAACCTAATAAGAAGATAGTATAAGAGTTGGTAGTTGGTACAAGACTCGTGGCCACGGAAGTAAAAAGGCGTCGCACTTCATCAGCGTTTGACATTAAAATTAAAATTAGTATAGTAAGAGTTCTTGGTTATAGCTAGGAAGGAGTTATAAAATTCTTTTTGGGGAACATAATGCATGTTGTTTGTCTTTGTAAATAAGCGATGATTTCTTGGTAAACGAACATTTTGATTTTGACGGTTTATTTGCGTGAGCATGGATTCGCCATAAACAAATACTATCATTATATTAACTAGCAAATGGAAAATTTGGAAATGAATTGCATATCTTGAAAATAATATATAGTGCATATCAGTGGCGGACCCAGGGGAAAAATTTAGGGGGGGTCAATTTGTTCAAGGAAACTGTTAAAATGTATAAAAAAAATTATTTTGGGGTAATAGGGGAGAGTCGAACTGTGGCTAGGGGGTCAATTTAGAGGGGTTGCTACTGATATTCGACCGGTCAGCCCCTTCCTTTTATATATATAGGTCCGCCACTGGTGCATATTTAGTGAGTGACCAGTTATTGTGATAGTAAAATCTTGTAAATACTTTGTGGTCACGGATTCACGAATGTTAAGGGATTTGAAACTCTCTTTAAGGTTTAAATATCAATTAAACTATCATAGTTATTCTTCACATTAAAACCAAAAAAAATCTATCATAGTTACACATAAGATAATCCATCAACCATAGGAATATCCTAACAACAAGTCATAGAAGATATACTAGATCTAGAATAACATATAAAAAGAGGAAAATATACGTCTGATATAACTATACAATTAGAGTTTTTTTTATTTATTTGATTAAAAATATATTTATGGAATTTTTGTGATTTTAGTATTATCTAGAATATACAAAAGAAGATTATTTCTTAGTATCCTAACAACATTGTTGTTAATACAATCTTATTAATTTTCATTATATATCTAATTTTCCCTTCTTTTTTACAATGCTTAATCATTATTTACATGATATTTCAAAACTTATCCATAAACTAGTCGTTGTTTACATGATCATGATTATAACAAAAAAGTATTGGAAAATACTAGAAAAATAGTTGTAAATATTATTCGAGTATACGAGACAATACACAATTCTTGAAAAGTTTTAAAACGTCATAAAAGGCTTGTAGGAGTTTTTTGTTGCCCTCAAGAAAAAGAAAAAGTGTTTGTGGTTTAAGGGTGTTCGATCTCTTATTCTTTATACTAAATCGAATCCACCATATTTTTCCATCAAGTTTTCGATTGTGTTATTAGTCAAATCTTGGACGTCTTCAAACTCGATCAAAATCCGATGTTTGTTTTCTCCCACAAGTCCTTCAAACTCGTGTGAAAACTCTTTGGATACAAATTTGAGGTTGCAACACTACAATCATAGCCAAAATTTGGTACAAAAGTAGTTTTGAATATTTTTTAACTGTTGATTTCATAATTATTTACTTAGCTGAAATGTTTCACACTTACCCATAAGATAATTCATTAGACATACAAATAATGGATCTAGAATAATATACAAAAAAATGAATAATTCATAATATACATTTGATATACCACATACAATTAGAGTTTTTTTTTTTCATTTGATTACAAGTATATTTATGGAATTTTTGTGATTCTAGAAGGATCTATAATATACAAAAAGGAATATTTTTTTGTATCCTAACAACATTTATACAATATCTTATTATCAAACTTGTTCATCATTATATATCTAATTTTAAACTAGAAAAATTAGAAAAATAGTTGTAATTATTATTCGACCCTCACATTCATTAAAATTATTTTCCTTTTCTGTTTTACACAAATATAGTTTCACTTTTAATAGTTGTTTTAAAAAAACACTTTCTGATATAATTTTTTTTGTTCATAAAAACAGTTGTTTTGACATTTAAGGAAAAAAATAGCGTCTCTTAATTTGTAAGAAAACAAATTTTGTAAATTCGAATGACATTTCCAAGCCAGCTCATAAATTACCAAAAATATTAATTTTTAGAGAATCTTTTTTTATGAAGAAAATCTAAACAAATCATTGAAATACCTATTCGACTTTCCTATTTATTTAGGATTTTTTTTCCAGCTCACTTCTTTTTATTTTCCTTTTTTTCTTACGGGTAATTTTATTTGCATATTCCTCGATTTTTCATTAAAAAAAAAATTATTATATATTTAACTCAAAACATCTCACAACCCAAAACAAAAAAAAATCAGAGACGCTTCAGCTTATCCCCATTTCTCATTTCTCTCAGAAAACCCTAACAGATCACTCCTCTCTTCTTCTCTTTTCCTCCGCCACCGCCGCCGCCGTTACTCAACGGTGGTGAAATCTTTTCTCAGACGGTCAAATCGATCGTAACTTCCATCGATTATCTACAAAACCATGGCCGCCACTGCTTCCTCCGAAGCTTCTGAAGGACCAGTGATGGGACTCGTCAACAAGCGTCTCCGTGCTCTCCGCAAGAAACTCAACAGAATCACTCAAATGGAAGAATCTGTTTCTCAAGGCAAAACCCTAAACAAGGAGCAAGAAGAAGTCCTCCGGTCGAAACCAGCCGTTGTCGTACTTATCGAAGAGCTTGAGAAGCTTCGTGCTCCTCTCTCCGCCGCTGTCTCTGAAGAGATCAGTCTCGCTACTACTAAGAATCACCGTGATTCTTCCGATCCAACCACAGCGTCTGAGCAAAAGGAAATTGAAGTCGCTGAGCCTCCACAGAGTGGTGACGATGGGGTTAAGTTGGAGGATCTGGTGAATCTCTTGTACTTTGGTTCACTCTTCGATGTGAAATCGCAGAACGAGTTCACTTCGATAATGTTGACTAGGTCTCACGAGAGAGGGTGCTGTTTGAGCTACGATTTCGTTTCTGATGATGCCACTGATCTGCTCGGTGATCGGGATTTGGATTCTATTTCTCAGCTTTGGAGTCTGATGGTATCTCGCCCTGTGGATTCAAGATTATCTCACAAGAACGCTTTGGAGCGCTGTGTTGAGCACGCTAAGCTATGGTTAGCTAACTCGGAGCAGCCAATTGAATCCAACTGCAACATTTCATGTAAAAAAAACCCTGAATCTGTCTCATTCGTTATATCTCTGTGTGTTGTTTCAGTTTCTGTGTGCTGATTAGTTTAAGATTTATGATGCAGATGCTGCATTGAGAGAGAAGTTGAAGAAGATTATGGCTTCTGACTATTTCACTACTACGCCGGAGATGAAAGCTCCTGTTGAAGTGGCGGCTGCAGCTGGGAACTACACTTCTTACCAGGTACCTGTGGACATTGAAGCTCCAGCTGGGCACTATCAACAACAGGTATTAACTTTTTATTCTTCTATATGTGATTAGGTAAACTACCCATTTTTAGTGGATTTCGTGGGTCGAATTTTGTGGTAGCAAAGCTCTAACTTTTATCTGAAGGAGAAGATGATACATCTCATATCGAGCTTCATTTGTTAAGGAGTCAGAGTGTGTCTAGGTTTCTACTATGAAGCTGAATAGAGAAGTATAATGATGCAACATAAGGGTGTGATTTTGGCGTGGAATCATTAGTAAAGCTAAGTTGTCTGGATAGGATAGTGAAGTACATTCTTAATTTTCTAATTGCTGGCTGCTTATTTGTGGAACTGTTCTCTTGGTTTTTGAGAACTCTATCCTGCTTAAAAGCTCTGTAGTGGTTTACTGTATGAGTTTTCATGTGAGTGGTGTTTACTTACTTTGGCTATTTTTCTTCACTGTAGTGACTGTTGACATGTTTTTGAATTTCTCATTTTTTCATTTACAAAACATACATCCTTCCCATGTGTTTTGAACGGTTTCCCATTGTAAGCTCTTTCTTTCTTCTGCGGGACTGATTTTCCCATTGTAGGATGAAGATGCATTTAACAACAAAGAACAAGAGTCAGTGGTGAATGATCAATCTCTGCAAGATGAGCATCAAAAGGTAATCCAGGGAAATACGGACCATTAATCATCTATAAGTAAATTCTAAAGCCTGAATCTGATGATTCTTTTTGGGTGTTAAAAGGTTGAGTCAGTGACGGAAGGAGAGGTGGTCCATGGACAACAAGAACAAGCCTTTACTCAGGTCGAAGGAAAGAATGGTAAGAGAGACTATGTGCCACGTGGATCCTACCAGAACCAGAGAGGTCGTCGGGGTGGTCGAAGAGGTGGTGGTGGCTACCAGAATGGACGGGGAGGCCGAGGTGGTGGTGGTGGATACCAGAATGGGGGGCGGTATGAATCTTATGATCAATCCGGTGGAAATGGTTACCAAAGGAACTACTACAACAACAGAGGAGGAAGGGGACGTAATGGTGGTGGTGGAAATGGCAATTACAACCACCAAGACGCTAATGTTTCTGCTGCGTCTTAGCTTAAGCACCTCTGGCTTTTGGGTGCGTCTCTTTCGCTATTTTGCGTTTATGCTATAACTCATATAAGCCTAATCTCGTGTTTGAAATGTTTGACAATTGCTCGGTTTTTGTTATGACCTTTTTGTTTTTTTGTGGCCATCAATTTTACCGTCGTCATGTGAAGTAGTGATCTTTTTTTTCCTTCAATGAGAGCTATAATCAAATATAATAGCTTTATATTCGTATCCAAACAGCACGAACGACTAAGCACAGAGATTCTAACTTGTCGATTGATCATGCCGCCGGTTTAGTTATATGTCTAGAAAAGGCTTTTCTTCTTTATTATCTTCATTTTGTGGACCGGCTTTGTACTGGTAATTTCTGGCACAGTACCAGAAATAGACAAGGTTAACCACTCCCAAACCAGCAATCATATAGTAGTAGTAATCCAGTTTCCCTTTATCAAGGTCCCTGTTCAGCCAGTCAGGCTGGTCTTTTGTGCCTGAGAATTTATGCACGGTGGTCACCAGCAAGCTGCTCAGATAATTAGCGGCAGCAAATGAGAGCGGAAATAGTGAATTCGCTATGCTTCGCATGTGCTCTGGAAATTGGCTGTTGAAGAACTCGATCTGGCCGATGAAATTAAATGACTCGCAGAGTCCCATCAGAATCAGCGGCACAGCCAGCCAAAACACCGACGTTTGTGTCACTGCGGTATCCCGTGTCCGCCTCACTCCCTCCACAAACCCTGCAGTGAACATGGAGAGAATGGCGAAGATGATCCCAATTCCCATCCGCTGAAGGAGAGTGAACCTGAATTCTTGGATTCGCGAAAGGGAGGGGACTAAGAGACGGTCGTAGATAGGCAACCAAATGCCTATAGTGATGTAAGAAATGACGACTACAGAAGCGGCCGGGATCTCAAAATGCGGACCCATGTGTCGATCCATTTTCACAGCTTGAAAGACTATGAAAGTTCCTTGTGTGGTCATTGCAACGATTGAGATTATCCCAGCGGACCAAATCGGAACGACTCTGATCAGACACTTTACCTCTTCAACTTCTTGAACACTACATAGCCGCCACCTATCCGCTGGAGCTCCTTCTGATGTAAGATCACCCTCTGTTATCACCGCCCCTTTGTCCAGAAACCTGAAGATCACCAATTCATTATTGATTACATTATAAAAAACCATCGAACTCGAATGTTTCTAGAAGTATATGTATGAGTAAATACTTGAACTCGCTGGTAAGAGGTAACTTAGATAATACGCCAGGTTTCACCGGCGGGTCATAATACTCTACTGTCCCATCATCCACTGCCGGAATCTCGAGGTTCCGCTTCTTACGAGCAGCCACGATGACCCGAGCAATGCCCGAGAATACACTTCCTTCCGGTTTGACATACACGTAAAACCGCGTACCGACAAAGAACATAATCACCGCACAAGCCATTAAACCGGTCGGGATGCTAAACCCGATGATCCAACTAACAGTCTGTAAGTAGACCACGACGGTATGTGAAAAGATGAGAACCATGGTTAAGGTCAAGTAGTACCAATTAAAGAAACTGGCCATGCCTTTAAGGCCTTGCTCTGTTCGTTGGTCAAATTGGTCAACTCCAAATGGGATGCTGCAAGGTCGGATTCCACCGCTTCCGATGGATAGAAAGGCGAGACCGAGGAACAGAACCCCGAGCTGGAGTTTGTTTGGATCGTCGCATTCGTCTGGATGGGGGTTGTTGCACGGTGGTGGGTGAAGTTGAGGCAGGCAGGCTGTGAGTGTCACCGTCATAAGTCCCTGTTTGAATTTATCATAGATTTGGGTTGATTCCTTCTTTATGGAAAGCACATTGAGCAAAATTATAACATATTGTTTTTGGTTAAAACGTTACAATTATTTGTTACAACTCCAATGTGTTACGGAAGTTCATTAATAGGAAATGGTATTTGCAAATGGAAAAAAAGTTAAACTAGCTAAATTTGAAAAAGATGAATTTAAATGGCATATTTGCTTGTTTTGGTCTACAACTTGGTGATATGGACTGTCTGGTTTTTTTCTGCATTATGTATAGAAATTGAAGAACAAATTTCCAGATTGTTCATTTGTCAAGGTCTTATCTCGACCAACTTTTTTTCCCCTTTATTATGATTATACCACAAAAATCTACACGTATTAACCTTGAAAAAATACGTAGTTACTATGTAAATATATTAACCTAAACCAATGTAAAAATCAAAAAGAGAGACTATCACCTTCAGTTAGTTCTTCAATTTCTTTTCGAGTGATGAAGTAATATTTCAACACTCAATTTATATCTTATTTGTTTATATAATTTCTTTGAAAATAAGAAAAGATAGAGAGGGAACGTACGAGAAGTGCGAAGAAGGATGCATAAGCAATGGTCTTGAAGCGGCCAATGTAAGCGTCGGAGATCAATGCGCCAAGGAGTGGAGCGAAGTTGGTAAGACCCATCCACAAGTAGTAGACGTTAGAAGCTTCCACCAGTTCCATGTGGAACACATTTCTCAAATACAACGTAAAATTTGCCGATACTCCTATCGATCCTAACTTCTCCAACGTTTCATTTCCTATATTCTCATCATTTGGGAAAGATTTAATCTCAGCAAATAAAAACATGTACGTTGTCCAAAGTATTTTATCATTTTTTATTCTTTCTTCTTAATACAAATGGACGGTAACTTAAGTTGGACTTATCGCCGTTGAAAGCAATTTTATACACTCATGATCAAACTATATTACATGCAAACGTTTATACCTAAACAATAACTTTGAGTCCATTTCTCTTGACACTATGTTCGTAGATATTATTGAATTGCATGACTCGCAAATTGAGTTTTAGTGTGCCCATGATATTAGCATGGTGTTTGGCCCCAACTACATATCAGGGAGAAAAAAGTGATGACAGATTATAGGTAGTATTACTTTTCAATGAAATTTAAACTCAGCGAATTATGCCTTGACTGTTATCTAATGTCTATTTATATTTGTATATAGAAAAATGATATACTTACAAGAAAAAATGTCTATTTTGCAGTGGTATTTTTAAAAAGTGTCATATTGTGTACGTCTTTCTAAAACAAAGAAAGATGTGAATTACAAGACAACATTTCTCTACAATAACACACTAGTAAATCGATTGAAAGGGATCAAAGTAGCATGGTCGGTCCACCATATAATTTATGCAATATTGGATGGCGAAATTGGTGTTCATTTATTAGTTTACCATGTTTAATTATATTGTTTTGAATGGACCATATGTAGTACGAGGAAGGTTAATTGATAATTGTCTTGAAAAAAAGAAAGAGCATACCTAGGATGAACGTAATAGCTCTCCAGCCTCCACGTTTTTTCTCCTTCAAAAATTTCCGATTCATCGAATCCTCAACAACTTCCATCACGCGATGACGACAATGATTTCGAGAAAAATGGGAAGCTGCAAACAACAAATAAAGAAGATGAAACAAAAACAAAAAAAAAAGATGAAGAAGAAGAACAGAATATACAAAATAATTTGAAGTTGCTTTTTGGGTGGAATAGTGTGATCAGAAACAATATATTATGACTAAGGCACGAACCACACACGGCACAAGACAGTAATTGGAAGATGAAATGAAGCTGAGGATGATCTCTTTTTTATTTATAGAGATATAAATCGAGAGTGAGAGAAAGGAGAGAAGAACTTTTTCTCTCTCTCTATCTTCTCTCATCTAACATATAAGTGAGGATCTCGTTTCACTCGTTAGAGGTTATATATTGTGTGTGTATATATTAATTAGTTTAATTATTGACACTTTAAAAGGTCTTTTATAAGGAATATAATGGTGAGTTTGAATAATAAAGCTCTATATTTAATATGTTTCCGGTATATGTTTAATTTACAGTTAGTAACATAACCATTTCATAAAGTTTATATTATATGTACATATATCACCGCTAGCTACTTTGATTCCTTCGTTCCATATTGCAATATAGGTTTAGACTTTAGAGAAGTCTAGCTAGTAGAAAGTAATATGGATAGTTGTGACTTGTGAGCGAGAAGAAATTTAATTAAGAGAACTAAAGCGAATATCTTATATGTTACTAGTGTGCATTTGGTTATTATACAAACATCCACATGTAAAATTATTCTACAACTAAATTTGTTTTAGCTATATACTAATTACACATAATATAGATGGAGGGTGGTCACAAGCATGAACAATGAGTGGTCTTGGCTAGGTGTTAAGGAATCACGAAGACATACTCTTAAGCCGGTAGGTACAAATGTTTTTCTCTCTTACAATCAATCAATGGCTCTTATTATCTATGTCTTTAGCCAGACAAAGATATTTGCAATCTCTTAGTAGTATGTAGTGTAGTAAAATCTTTTTTTGGGACTTTCTTCGTTAAGATATTTTCTAAAATTTGGCTATGGATTCTAGTCCGCATGGCCTATATAAACTCCCTTTTGCCACCCACTCGAGTCGGACATACATAAAAGAAAGATCTAATAAATCTGATACCATGTGAAATATACCAACATCTAAAAAGATAAAAACGAATGGTAAACATATTAATCGACTTATCTTTTAAAGTTTTGGAATACAAAGACACTTGAAATATGTGGGATCACAGTCGACATAAACCGTAAGAATGGAACAAATACGTCAAACTCGATGAACCAAAAGAATCTAAAGAAACCACAAATTTGGTGGTGATTTGATGATAAACGTCCGAATAAAGCATACTCCTTTTTGGTATCTGTGCGGTCACTCACATGCCTCGTTTTAGTTTCTTTCTTCTAACCAGAGCTAAGCTTAGCTGGTGAATTCTGAATCTTCACGTACGGTGTCACGTTTTCCCATAAGTTTCTTTTTTGGTTCGTTGCTTGGCATCTCATCCATCATCATCCACTTCTTTAATGAGGACCGTTTGATTGAAGCCCCCACACACACACACAAAGTGTTCGACGAAATGCTCCAACGATGGTCTCTCTCTACTCCTCCGGCCCCATTTCCTCTTTTGCTTCTCGCAATTCGATGATTGATTCCGATACCCTTTTGTCTCTTTCTTCTTTCGGTTCAACCTTTAATCCCAAGACTTGCATACGATTCGCTGGAATAGGTTGTGGGTTTACTGTTTTAGGGTTTCTTGAGGTCAAGCCGAGGAAGAGAAGCTGTTGCTCTCGGGTTTTGAGGATGTGTAATAATAATAATAAGCGTGATTTGGGTTGGGATAGCGATGAAAGTAAGGATCTTGAATCGGAGGTTTTGGAGTTTATGAAGAACTCTGAGAGACCTGGGATGTTTCCGAGTCAAAAAGATTTGATTCGTTCTGGAAGGTTTGATCTTGTTGAGAGAATTGTAAACCAAGGTGGATGGCTTTCAATGGGTTGGGATTTGGATGAACAAGAACAAGTCAAAGATAACGTCAAGCCGTGGGATTTACATTTTGAGAAGCAGCTTCATGATTCTAATTCTCAAGAGGTTGATGGAGCTATTGATTCTTCGTCAAATCTTTCATCTTTAACAGAGTGAGTCATCTAATTTTGCAGTTCTTCTTCTTGCTCTATGCATATAATAAATTTGTGATCTAGAAACACCTCTTTTAGAATGTTTAACATATGTTCTGTTTTAGCAGAGAAGTAGATGCTGGTAACGATAGTGGAATTGAAGGCATTTTGACCAGATTAGAGAAACAAAGGAATTTGAGTCTAGGGATTAGCTTGAGGGATCCGAATGGGAAAAGCAATGGTGCCATTACTGATATCTCTCCAAATGGTTCTGTTCCTTGGTCTTCCAAGATTATGGTATGTTTTCTTGTCTGCAAACTTTGCTCTTCATTGCACACAAATAATCTAGATGGGATAAATTGTTTATGTTGTGAGGTGTTGCCTACTTTTTTTTTCCAAAAGACAGCTAGTGAAAGTAAGAGAAGTTCAGATGAATCTGCACAAAGTAGGTATCAAGAAGCCAGTTCGGTTTCAGGAACTCAAGGCTTAAGCAATTTGCCTTCATCAGAAACATGGAGGACGTGGAGTATGAGGAGAGCTGGATTTACTGATGAAGATTTTGAAGGTATGGAGTGACTTCTGTCTTCAACCATACAAGGATTTAAGATAAAAAGTGGCCTGAAGCTTTCGTACGTATTATTTCGTACAGCTGCTGAAATTTCTCCCAGTGGTTTGGATGGTGTGAAGAAGGGTAACACTAATAAGAATTCTGGTCATATCATGAATGGAAAAGATGTAAATAAAACTCATGTCAAAAGCCGTCTTCAACATCTCCAGTCAGAACTTTCTTCTGTTCTCCACTCCCTTAGATCTCCTCCTGATGATGTTGTGACAAGTAAGGTAATTGTTGGACCGGATGACATCTAAAATCATTTTTCCATCAAACTAGAGGCAATTATAGAAGTGGTTGCGATTTGGCTTATTTTTGGTTTATGATTTCATTTAGGATAGTGAGATGACTTCTGGGAACTTGGAGAACCTTTCCGATGACTGGGAGTTCAAAGAGAATGAGATCATACATGCCCAAACTAAGTTGCGGTCTACACGAGCAAAGTTGGCAGTTCTTGAAGGAAAAATGGCTATGGCTATAATGTATGCTTTTTACTGTTACTTATGTAGGAAAAGATAGAAGGAAGCTTAAGCTATTGTCTCTTACATTGGTTAATTTGTTTCTCTTCTAGAGACGCACAGCGGATTGTACGGGAGAAACAGAGAAGAATAGATCATGCTCGTAGAGCTTTACGGTTGCTTCGAACCGCATCCATAGTATGGCCTAATTCAGCCTCAGAAGTTCTGTTAACGGGTTCATTTGACGGTTGGTCTACCCAGGTCAGTTCACATTGATTAAAAATATGATTAATCTCAATACAGGAAATCAAACTGCTTCATATCTGGTGTTCCGTTGAATTTTACATCAAGCCATCCATTTAGGAATTATATTGCTCTCTTTTGATGTTTTTGTTCCTTAATTTATATGATTTTATAACCAGAGGAAGATGAAGAAAGCAGAGAACGGAGTCTTCTCTTTGTCTCTAAAGCTATATCCTGGAAAATATGAGGTTAGACTCATTTAATTAACCGAGTACTGCAACTACCACTTTTCCCGTTCAGAGGCAAACCAAAATCTTAATTTTGGTACATGTTCCTCGCAGATAAAGTTTATAGTTGATGGCCAGTGGAAAGTTGACCCGCTTCGACCCATTGTTACTTGTGGTGGATATGAAAACAATCTGCTAATCATCTCTTGAGGTCAAAGGCAACAGTGGAGCATGAGCTGAATCAGTAGGGTTTTAGTTTATTTTGGGATTTCATTTTCATGTAGGGTAAGGTACCAAGGAAGCAGTAGAACTAGGTTTTTTTTTTCTTGAGAAAACAAGGTAGTAAGAAAGATTTGTATATTGTACCAATACGACCACTTTGTTCCTCTCACAAGAGTCACAAGACTCATGTAAACAATTGGCTCCTTGCATTGTACAATTTTACACACATAAGATGTCATACATCCATTTCAATGATGAGATTGGTGAAGAATAAAGCTCTTGTTTTCGCCTTACAGCATAAGTAAATCCACTTCCGCAATATACTTCCATCTCTTTCGCTTGCAGATATATACTTCCAAGGCTCACTGGTTGAGGATTGGTCTGATCATTGGTGTTTCCAAGGCCAAGCTGACCATGTTCACCCCATCCCCATGTCTTAACTTCTCCATTCTCTGCAACAGATATTCAAATGTGGTTTGTTTTATATGGGAGAAGAAGTCTGAACAAAAAAGATATAACAGAATTACCCTCTCCCTCAATTACCTGTTACAGCAGCAGAATGCTCTGCACCTGCTGCAATTTTGAGAACTTTTACTCCATCAAAATCTGGAACTTTCGCCAAGGGAGCTTCAGAGGGATCTATATGCCGTTGTTGCTTCTCAGATTGTTTATCAAGGGTATTGCCAAGCTTGAAAACCTCGCCATCAACTGTTCAACAAGTCCATAGACAGATGAAAATGGGTACAAGTGAACTCTGGAAGGTAATTAATGCATCCACGCAGAAGTTACCGGTTAGTAGTAAAGCATGATTCCATCCTAAAGCAACTTCTCTGAAAGATAGAGATGAAGGCAAACACTGAGGGGTTTGAACATCGGGACTGCTGCAGAATCCTCTTCCCCAACTGAACAATTGTCCATTAGCTGGTCAGGCACATCGGAAGACAGGGGTTAACAAAAGATACACATAATTCGATCAATTAATGAATCAGTAGAACATGAGCCTTGAGAGTTAACCGGATATAGCTGCACTATGATCTCCATTAGCTGATATGCGAACAACCTCAACATCTTTTAATCCAGAGACAAGACATGGAAGATCTACCGACTTTGTTCTGTCTGATGAGATACCTAACTGTCCACGCTTTCCAGATCCAAATCCACAAACTTGATTCCCTGAAGAAGATAAGATAAATCAAATGGAGAAAAACACAAGTCTAACACGCAAACCTGTGAATAATATATCAGACGTTACCTGTGAACAAGACGAGTGAATGGCGCATACCACAAGCTACCATCTTCACATTCTTATCAAGAAAGTAAGAGACTTTAGCTGGAGTGCTTAATGACATGTTATCACCATGACCAAGCTGACCAAATGAGCCATTGCCACATGTATAAAGACAACCAGAATCTGCAATCACACACAACACTAGGATCAATAATAATCTCTTTGGCTCCTAAAAAAAGCAGTTGGAAAAATCCATTAATGTTTTTACCTGAAACAAAACCAGAATGACTCCATCCAGCAGCAGCTTGAGTGATAACATAATCGTCAAAGAAAGATACTGGTTTCGGCAAAGAGGTGCTGAGATTGTCACCATTTCCTAACTGACCAGAGCTTCCTCTTCCCCATGTGAAGACCTTACCACCTGCAAAAAAGCATATAAAGTGGTCAACTCAGTTGACTAAAACTAACGACATTACTTTTTTATCAGAGATTTTGGGGGTTTTTATTTTACCAGAAGTCAAAGCGATGACGTGAGCGCCGCCACAGGCGAGCATCGATATGGAAGGAAGTGACGTCAGGGAGAGAAGCTGAGGGAGATACTCGTCTTGTAGCTTGGCCGTCCCTAATTGGCCATCCGTGCCTGCGCCCCAGCTCCATACTTGTTGTTCTTCTTCTTCTTCATCAGCTGGTGCCCCATCATCGTGGTCGGCCATTATCTCGACGAACCAAATCTATCTGGGTTTGTTTTTTAGTTGATGGTTTTGCTCGGAAACACCGTGATTGAAAAAAAATCTCGTGCCTAGTTTTGTCTCCTGGTCGTGTATAACTTTTCTAACAATCGGACAAATCCCTCCACGGCCTAGTCAATCGAACTAAAGTGGTTGAAACGATGCCGTCGTGATGTTAAAGTAGGTTTTTTTTTTTTTTTTTTTTTTTTTTTTTTTTTTTTTTTTTTTTTTTTTTTTTTTTTTTTTTTTTTTTTTTTTTTTTTTTTTTTTTTTTTTTTTTTTTTTTTTTTTTTTTTTTTTTTTTTTTTTTTTTTTTTTTTTTTTTTTTTTTTTTTTTTTTTTTTTTTTTTTTTTTTTTTTTTTTTTTTTTTTTTTTTTTTTTTTTTTTTTTTTTTTTTTTTTTTTTTTTTTTTTTTTTTTTTTTTTTTTTTTTTTTTTTTTTTTTTTTTTTTTTTTTTTTTTTTTTTTTTTTTTTTTTTGGTAATCCTTCTCTTATATGTCACAACCACCATATTCTTTGATTTAGAACTGTATGATTTTTTTTGTCTCGATCTATATTGAATCTGTTCCTCTCCAGGGTTTATGGATTTCAAGTCTGAATTATTCATTCTAGCGTTTTTTTTTTTTTTATTCCTTCTTTTCTTATAACCTAGAAATAAACAGAACTCAAACTCATTCACAACGTCTGATAGAATTTGAAAGAACCAAACTTTACTCACATACGAGATGAGAATACACTTTGCTAAACTCATATAAACATACACATTTTGAAAGAATCAAAGTTTGATTTTAGAACTAAAAAAACTGTTATAGGATATCATCATAAGCTACAATATCTCTCTGTTTAATCTCCCTTAATCTCGCCGGAGTTCCACCACCGATCTCTCCGTCGTTATAATTATTATTACTTCTCGGGTTGACTATAGCTGACACTAACCTATTACTTCTCCCGTGTTTTCTTAATGGCATCACAGGTCGAACAAGCTTAGACGAAGACGACGGCGTCGTTTTATCCTTTTCTTCCCCCACCGTTACACCTTCCTTCCACTTCACCAACGGATCCGTCGCCCAAACCACCTCCACCTGCAACACACACACATACATAAGTACACTCCAATCAAACTCTACTTCCCAAATTCTACAAAAAATTGTTTGATTTTTAGTTACCTTTTTGGAATCGATGGATATACCAAAAGAAGGCTCGTGACTACCAGCAATGGCTGCTTCTGCTGACTCCACGGTGCGGTACGAAACGGATCCGAACCCGTCTTTGTCGATTCGTATCCGGGAGATTGAACCGTAGATCTCGAATCGTGATTTCAGCTCCAGGACTGAACAGTTGGCGGGAAGTCCCATAACGATCAACGCAGGTGGCGGCGGAGGTTTGGAGATTGGTTTGTCAATGACTTCATCTTGTTCCGATGACGGTGGTGGTGCCCATGGTCGCCGGCGTTTCGATATTCGCGCCGGTGTGTTGCGGTATGTGTAGGGTTTGTCTCTCTTGCGGCTCATCATAGCTCCTTTGTTACTTCGCTGAGTCCCTTCAACTATCTTACCTTTTCAGGAAATATAGAAATTAAGTTGGGTTTAAGGTGAATGGGCTCAGATTTAAGTAGTTTCAAGGCCCATTTATTAACTGGACTGTCCATCCGAGCGTGTAACAAGAGACAAACCAGAAGGGTGGATCCCACAAAATCCAAGTAAGTCTTTGCTTCCACTCATATATCGCCACGTGTTGTTATACAACTCCGACAAGTTTTACATGTTGGCAGAGTTTGTAGATCCTGCTGACGTCTATGGTTTGGATCTCAGTCGTTTGATCCGTGCACTATCACAGTTTTGTCTGAATTTTGAAATAAGGGTTGTCGGTTGTGTAAAAATGTATTATTAATTTTTGTGATATATGGGATTATTTATTATCATTATCATATCAATTAGTGCTGGTCTTTTTCTCAAAACGAATCTATTCTCATTCATTTTTCTACTACTTGCTGATTTATTGACTAATAGGAATGTGTTCTCACTTTCTAATTTGGTGGTTTATATGCAAAATTGTAGCATAAGAATTATTACTATATTTATAGGTCCCATATCATTTGAAAAGCACAACTTTTCAATTCTCTATAGTCGTTGAATAATACGGCCTTGCCCAGTTTCATAAAAATTCATATAAATTAGAGATAACTTACAAGGCAGTTGATAGTTTTATTCCATCCCAAGAATATTATTAACTCTTAAGATAAGGAAGGAGACAATGAAGATATCTTGAGGCACACGTAACATATATAGACTTATACCATCACAACCTTAGATTTGAAGTCGTTAAGGTTGAATCATAATAAAGTCCGAGAACTGCGAGTTCAGGGAAACTGTATTGATTTCCCAAACCTTCTTCTTCTTCACTGTACTTCGTGTTGTAGCTTTTCACCGAACTACCTTCTTTCTCAAGCTTCTTCGTCTCCATAGCCTGTGGTTCAAGATTCTCTTGCATTCGCAGCTTCTCTTTGAGAAGGGCTACCTGTTTGAGTGTTTCATCAAATTTCTGAACATAATCTCTATCAAAATTGGCTTGTTATTTTAACAACAAATGTACCTTGTTTTTCAGGTTTTGGTTTTGTAGATAAATAACGTCCCATTCAGTTTTGAGCTTAGCATAGCTAGCTTTAAGGGAGTCATAGTCGTGCTCGAGCTGTTTCGTCTTGTATCTAGCCCTTCTGTTTTGGAACCAGACAGCGACTTGGCTTGGCTGCAGCCCTAGCTTCTCGGCCAGCCAAAGTTTCCTGTCTGGTTCTAGTCTTTTCTCTTCTTTGAAACTCTCCTCCAGTAGACGCAATTGGATTGGTGTCAGCTTCCGTTTCTTGGTTATCTCACGCTTCATGTTGCTCTCACATACGTCTTCTTCGTCCACGGTGTTAGTCTGTGTGTTACTCATTGAGCTAGATCCTGAAATTAAGATGAGAATGGGGAATGACACCAAATCTTATAGTAGAGAATCTGGTCTACGTCACATGAGGCTCTTCAAAGTTCTTTCTATATCTTTTAATCTGAGTGGATACAGTTTGGAGATAAAGATTCTTCCAAAGGTATAATAAAAATGTGTTTTGAGAAAACACACAAAACCAAAAAACAGAATTTAAGAGTTGTGGAACAGAGATATACCATAATAGGCAGAGTGAGCACTCGAAGGGAAGCAAGAAGGAGGAAACTTATGGCCATGGCTTTGGTTTTGAAACCAAAAGAAAACTTCTGAATCAGTGTCTGAGTTTTCCATTTGTAACTCTTATAAATGAAATGTGGAGTCTATTACTGCAATTGTTGGGACTATTAAGAGTCTCCTTTTATAAAGAATAGATTAAAGAATGAAGAAACACAGAAGTTACAAGAGAAAGAAAAAAACGATTCCTTTTGCTAGTTTAAGTGTTTGGTAAGAAGAAGGAGACGAAGGTGCTGTTTTGCCATAATAGGGATTATACTTCTGGTTTATAATTAGCTTTTACATTTTTTTCCAACCAAAGGCCTCTCTTTTTTGAAAAGACTCAATTCTACAACATCGAATGCAATTTGTTAATAAATGTAAATTATATTTAGAAAAAAAAACATCAAGAGTAAATGATTTCGCAAGTTGAATTGGAGATGCTTTGTAATCACCTGTGTTGTCTCTACTTATATTGCAAGTGGGTACAATATTTCCTTAAATAACACAAACAATCCATATGTACTACATTTGACGAAAAGAAGAAATTTTAAAAGTGACCCATTCTTTTTGTATTCCCGTAAACATCAGATTCTTTTGGTTATTGGTTTTTGGTTTTGTGAAAATTGTGAACGTCATGGCTGTCAGAAAGTATTTAGCTTGCTTTTGTTTATTCACATTATGTATGGTTTCTTTTGTATGGCTTGTGTCATTATGTGACGTAAACAAATAATAATAGTACTGGTCTCACTCGCATAATCTTTTCATTATTTGTTTTCTTCTTTCGAATTTATTTAACAATCCCCTCAATATTGCATGATCTTGCATTAATTTCGTAAATTTCTGATTTGGGCTTTAATGTGTGATGTCTCTCTACTTTCGTGGAATTTACATAGAAATTTATATTAATAATTTCGTTTCTTTTTTTTTTTGGTATAAGGTGGTCGAGGCTTCCACTAGGGACGGTTTTGATATGGGCTACTTGGGGATGAAAATGCTTCCCGCTTCCACATACTGTGATGTAAGTCACAAAACTGAGTGTGACAAGCTACAAAGTCTTAAACATGTGTCAATGTGTGCAGCCCAAGTCAAGCTCATGTGATGCGTGTGGCGAACCTCTCACATGTGAAACATGCAGAGAGATGATCAGCGACGTTGTGACTTGTGCGTGGATACAAAGAGTGGCCGATTCAAATATTTTTTTTCCGGAATCCAAATATTTAATATATATAATTTAATTCATTCAAAAAAATATTATTGTTATTAAAAAAACTACAAAAGTAGTTGGGAAATTACAAAGACTTCGAATGTGACGATTCCTACAAACTTGGAAATGGGAAAAGTGGGAGTTCTGTTCCTGGATCATAGGAATACCAAGTCCTAGTTATTTATTTCTAACAAGAAGCGAAGACCAACTATGTTTTGTTTTTTTTTTTCAGACAGGATTGAATCAAACTCTAGGCATCTGAGGTGAAACGCGCGCTTTCCAAGATGTTTTCTGCATTATCGAAATCAAAGCCGTCGCGTCTATGATGCTCTTTAATCTACAATTACGGGTATGTATATAATAATGAATACAATGGACCAAATAATGCATATATGATGAACAAGGTCAAGGCTATTTAACAAAAAGTATTATAAGAACTACCACTTCTTATATTAATGAGTTAAAGATCACCAAAGATTAGAAGCCGAGTGTAACGACAATATATGGTTTGAGGAGAATGTTATACGTAAAAAACAGAGGAAGTATATAATAGATGTCAAACTAATGTTAGTACTGATTAATAGACTAATAGTGCTTGATTCGTTTTACAATTGCGAAAATTTCATAATAAAGAATCCACTAATATCACCGAAGTGAAGAAGACATACCTTAAGAGTTTTGAAAGTGAAGTGGTCGTAGAAGATCTTCGCGTTGTCCACTGACTGAACAAGTTCCCATATTTTCTTCGCCGTCGGGTTCTTCTTTAGGTACGTCTGCAGTATATTTCCGAACACATTTCGAAGAAATGTTTCACTTCCTCCCTGTTACATCGAAGTTATTATTACCGTAATAATAAGTCTCATTTTCTTGTTTTCTTTTTTCTTCTTCTTCATATAAATCAAACCTGAGAGAAAGAACCTTGAACGATGAAGTGTCAGGCGACTCCAAGGAATCTATGTAGAAAAATCTTTGAGTTTTGTCTGAGAAACTGACCGTAGCTTAGTTGTTCTTATTTAATCTTGTACTTGTATTTTCGTTATTATTCGTTCTTCTATTGTGTTATTAAATAAAGGAAATAAAGACGAAGGAGTCACTATTATTTTAAGCTGGTTTTATCAACCACTAGTATTTAAATACACTTTCAAGCGTTACAACGAATCAGAAAATCGAAGGTCGTGCATGCGGCAACCATTAGAGAATAGTACGTAACATTTCCACTACTACTCTCTCCATTTTTATATCACACTCGCTTCTGTAACTCATCTAAAGAGGTGTTTATGTTATTTTTGGAATTGTATTTATGTTCCATGGTTAATAGTTTACGCATCAATAGTGAATACATTCTTACTGGGCTAACAAATGGAACATATTATGTCCTTAATTAAATCCGAAGAATGTCCATTCCTTTTCGTTTTTCTTTTTCTTCCTCATATATATTCTTCAATATACTTTTTGCTTACTATGAATCTTTCAGTAGGTGACTAAAATCTTATTTATTTTACAAATCATGACTCCTGAGGAGGAGATTATTATTCATACATATTTAGCTTATTAAGTAATCGTCACTCCACTGCAAATTCAACATCAAGTTTCTCCAACATTGCTGACACTTGTAACAGTAGACAATCTTGACTCACTGACATATATTTCCATTCTGATTAAATAACCGTTATAGTCATAGAAGAGGACACTCCAATGAAAACCTTCATGAGAGGAATAAGTAAAGAAACTAAATTAACCTTAACTGTTTAAGCACTCCTCCGTCCTTAAGTTCAAATCCTTTTTCTTCAAAATACTCTTTGATGCATTTGATGTCGCTAAAACGGTATTTAAGACGATGAACCGCAAAAGCAACATGGTTCATCGTGTAGCCGTAGACAAGCGTCCATGCCACAAATTCGCTTTCTCTTCATCATACACAATTCAAAATTAGATTAGCTCTATAGCCATCAAATGCATTTCACTAAAGATCACTATGTGGTTTAAGATTAGAAACTTATAACAAATACTTGGCAAGTTGATTGAAATCAGTGGATGTTGGCTACTCCCAAATTAAAGACCCCAAAGTACTTGAAAGAACCGCTTAATTACCACCTTCAGGTTTCAAATACTTCCTTATGATCTTCTAGTTAACCGTAAATTAGGACCAACAATAAAGTAATTAGATATATTATTATAGACTAATTATATAACAACGTTATATATGTTTGAGATCATTTAATTTTGACCTGCGATTCACGGTTTAGTTCATCCACGAGCAGCTCAGCTATAACAAGTCGTGGCAGAGGGCCATTGCCTATAACGTAACCATTATCGACGACGTTAACATCCGGAGGAGAAAGCCAGAGAAAATGTACTTTCTTCTTTGGAAAATCAAGTCTGCCTCCAACTTTATATCCATAATCCATGAAAAACTCGACAAGGAATCTATTCCGTAACCATCCACCTAAAGCAAAAAAAAAAAAAAAATTGAGCCCACAAACAAACACAATGGTCAAAAAAAAAAAAAAATCACAATTGTAAAATTAAAAGTCTTAGAAATAGCAAACATAAAAACCCATTTAGCTTTAGATTTAAGTACTCCACCATAACTAATTTCTCAGAATTGATGCCGTTCAAATTCTTAATTAGTATATTAGGATGTCTAGCTAGAGCACCAACTTGTTAAGCTTTCAGATCATGCACACAATTAGTGTCACCAAATCTTGAAGAATAAAAATCATACCGTAAGTGTCCTGAAAAAGAAGTGGTCGTAAGAGATCTTTTCGTTGTCCACCGATTTTACTAGTTCCCATATCGTCTTTGCCATCGGGTTCTTCCTCAAATACGTTTTCAGTAAACTTTCCAACACATCCTGGAGAAATGTTTCACTTCCAACCTGATGAAAACTAATCATGTATTATAGTGATGATTAAGTAATTTAATTTTTATATTTAGAATTTTGTAAATAAGAATTAACTTAAAGAAAGAACCTTGAAGGATGAAGCGGAAGGCAAGTGAAGCGAGAAGATCTTTGAGCTCTGTGTGAGAAACACAGCTTTGTTTGATTATTTTTACTTCTTTTTATCGAAATTTATTCGTAATCATTATAATGCCGATGGGTCATGGCCTCATGGGATATGATTACTAGCGAAGAATAACTGAACTGAATTTTATGGAGCTAGTGGGGGTGTGTAGGGAAACCTTTCAACTTTTCTTTCTTTCCATAAATCTTAAGAAAACCCTTTAAGATTGTTTCTTAGGATTTACAAAAGTTTTCTGGTTGTAGAAAATGTATAAAGTTAAAGCATTCTCAAGAAATATTTTCTTAATATTTTGCTAGCAATCTTAGTCTTTCCAGAAATTTAATACATAATTTGTAACGGATTTCAGTTATATACACCCGTTAAAATTATGGCTGATATAAACTAATACTCAACAAGATTCCTTAGTCCTCAAAAAAAAAAGAAAAAAAGAAAAAAAAAATTTCCTTAGTCCTCAACAGTTCTTTTGGATTCCCTGAATTCTTGTCTTTTCTTTGTATCTACCTTTCTCATTATTGCTAAGCTGAAATTATTATATCGATGGGTAATGGGTTCCATTGACAAATTCTTGTCGGGACGAAAAAAAGAATGGTGTATATATTATTTTTTCTTTGATAAAAGAATAGCGTATATATAAGTTTCCCTAAGATGTTATGGGACGAATTTATGGGGCGTGATCATTTGTCTTGTATATGATAGACACCGAACGGGATTGTCTCTCTCTCTCTTTTTTTGTTTTTAAGATATCTGTGATTCCTTCTCTTATTTTTATTTATTAAAGCTTAACAATACAACAAACTCAAATTTATTGGAAACAAATTGCAAGATTTATTTCAAAAACTAGTATGTCTGTTTTTGTTTCTTATTAAAATTTGGTACAATACACAGTATAGATGATCCGAATGAATGAGAAATAACCCCAAAATGAATAGGAATATAATACATAATTCCTTTTCAAAGTTGGTTTTGGAATTAAAATCCTATACAAACTCCATAAACAAATAATATCTGCATTGAAAAATAAAACATACTTAAATTACATAAATACTTATGATGATCTAAGACGGTAAAATATAAAAGATCAAACACACGTATATACGCACTAATAACCTAGATCGTGAGCTTCTTTGATCTAATCTCTTCGAGGACTCTTACTCATGACTTCTCCTCTTCCTCCTCCTTTCTTCGACGTCTCGTCAGCCGCAGCAGTGACAAATTCACCTGACCTAACCATCGTCGGGTTCTTGAAGTCATCAGATTCGTTCCCACTCTATCTCCTAATAGCGATGATCGTTTACATCTTCCAACTCCGCTATTGTAACTGCTCGGTTGAGCACAAACCAAAACCCTTGAAGAAAGAAATTTTAAAATCTCTCCCGAAACTGACGTTGTCGTCGCGTGAATGTGCTGTGACTGTAAGGGTTTGTAGGTGTGTAATATGTCTTGAGGATTACGTGGCAGGTGATGTGGTGCGGGTTTTACCACAGTGTGGACATGAGTTCCACGCTATCTGCATAGACAAATGGTTTCAGTTAGGCTCCACTTGTCCTTCCTGCCGAAGCATCCCAGTTTTTGTATCACCACTTTGAATGTGCATGGTGTGATCCGTGACCCTGAATAGAGTTTTTCCCTAAAACTTGTATATATTCTAACGTTGTTGCTATTTCTTGCTTTGGGGTTCTTGTTTCGATGAGCCTCTGACATCTGTTTCTCCTACCTTTGTTTTTTAAGAGCTGGATGAGATCTATGGCAAGATAACAATTTTTTAACGTAGGAGTATGAACCAATTCAATGTAAACCAAACCGTATAAATATGGTTTTATCTGTTTACCTTTTGGAATTAGGCTAACACTACGATGACAAATTTACAACAATTTTTGTATCAATCAAATCTTACATTTTATTTCATAGCTTTCTACATCTTGTTCCACAGCTTTTTATTTCTTCTTAGTCGTCCAACTTTTGTTTTATACAGATGATTCCTTTTACGGTTACCATATATTCTCGTCTTAAGTAAAACTGTAAAATAAATCTCTGAATTCTGAAGCCATATTTTATCTTAACAGGGCTTTGTATTGCCCACATGCATCACAGGTCTTTGGTGTTATATATATAACCCCCACATCAACTTTATTTTAAATCGTATCAAAATCCAAAAGTGGACACAGCACATGTCCATGTCGATAAACAAACTCCAGTTGTTCAAGGAAAAACATCCAAAGTGCAAAACCAAAATACGAAAAGACCCGAGTTTGTGGGGGATAAAGCCAAGGCAACGAATAAATATAAGAGAGCTTTCTAAGGCTCACGAGAACATTTGTATAAGTCAGAAGTTTTTTTATATATACATCCCGCAAGCCTAACTGCCATCAGGAGACTTCAATATCAACACCTAGCTGAAGTAGCCCTGCATTCACATTTCCTATAATCACACCTCTATAAGAACATATCAAACTCACAAGGGAGACAACAGTGAACAAACAAGATGATCAAACCTTGACAACAATGGCCTCGACTTCACATTGACCTTATTCAAACTGATTTGTTTCACTGTGGTTGTCACCTGTGTGCCATTGCTTTCAAACAGCTCTTCAGTCAAGTTTTTCAGCCCCTGAAACAGATTAGACGAAATATTGTGATCAGTATTTCCATGTAAGTCTGTTGGAATAATGTGAATTAAGTAGTTTCAAGCTGACAGGTCTTGTCAAATAAGAAAAAACACCTTGGTTTCAACATCTGCAAGTAAATTACGAGCCTTCTGGTTTACAGGAAGTTGAAGCTGTCCCTGTAAGATGAAGTTAATTACTTTGTGAGATAAACAACCATAATGTATATTTGCATTCCAAAAGTTAGATATAAAAGAAAAAGGATACAGGACACTTTAAAATTTTAACACCAGAGACAGGTATATAAATATACAGAGGAGAGAAATAGGGAGATCAATTCGATTTAATTTATCCCCTATACGCATTACCATATCAGGCAGATTTGTGCTCTTGCCTCCTAAATAGTTATACAAGTGTAGCATGACAACATTTGTGACATCCTGCCACCAGAAGCAGAAATGAAATCAGTACTGAGTTACCAATTGCAGGTTATTCTCAGGCTATTGATAGATACTAATAGAACATAAAAAGATGAATGTACCTGCTTATACTCCAGCGTGTCCAACTTCCCATCCTGCAAAAAAAAGGTTAAATGCCAAAATAATTAGGACAGATACTAAAAGGAATAAAATACCCTAAAGGAGAATTCTGATTCCTTATCTAAGGACTATGATTCACAGCTGCAATCGCTGTAATCACGACGGATGCAGAAATGCACACGTCAATGAGTGCGAAAGAGATAAAAACTATTGACCTTCAGCATTTCTCAAATATGGCTTAAAAAAATAAAACCAAGACTCACCAGTCCAGTAATTAGATTATGCAATGATTCCAAGTCCATCTCAATTGAGTTGATATCCCCACGAGCCAAAATGACCTGTTTGGCATAAAACACAAGAACAATACATTGGTCCAAAACTGTTCAGCACACTACAGATGCATAACAAGGAAAGCCAATCGTTCTAATCATAGGAACTAAAGAAAAGGTAAACATCATCATGACTGATACCTGGTTATTGATTTCCTTGGAAAGATCAATCTGCTTTTCTACCTTATCATCCATATTCTGAATCTTTTGCGTTAAATGCCGTTTTGCAAGCTGACAATCAAAACCATTAAGAACCAACTTAACCCCTGCAGCTTAATATATCACCAGAAACACCATAAGTAGAGCAAAAAAGAAAAAAAACTCACAGCAAGGGCCTGAGAAACTTGCTCCAGATTCTTTGTTAAGTTAGCCACGGCATTAGCCATGTTGGCTTTTGTCACATACATAAGGTCAGTGAATGAGAGTCCCTAATCAGTGAAAAATCCGACACAGTATTTAGTTCCCTATACAACATTGAAATCTCCTTTGACAGTAGCGGTGCGAACGAAGAGCCGAAATCACAAGAATCAAGAAAATCAAAAACTTAAACCTCACCTTCCACCACATATAACCATATCCTAGAGCTCCCAATGCAGCAGCAGGAACAGCAAGAGCTTGTAGGTTTGCTAACAACAATAAAAAAGAGAGAGAGAGAGACTGATGAACACAAGATTCTAACAAAACTACTTCAGAAGAATTACAATTCCCTAATCTTAACATACCACCAGAAACTCCATCCATGACAGTTATATGCTGCTGAGAAGCTAGATGTCGAACCTCCATAGCTAATCGGCGAACCTTTAAATTGAAAAGAAACATCAATACCACCATTTCTCACCAATATTCCTAAATCCAAATGGACAACAGTAGTACCTGAGCAGCTATGGCATCAGAAACATCAGAATCACCATCAGATCCCTCTCCAGATTTCTCCATTCCCTTCACCAGACCCTATTATCGAAAGAATCAAATCATTCACAACAAATAGTTTCTAAGGAGAGAAACCAAAAACAAAAGAAAAACACAGAAATCAATATAAGTAAGTACCTGCAATTCACCCAACAAATCGGACAATTTCCCGTTCTTCATCATGATCGTACCAGTATAACCTTTTGAAATCGGGGAAAACGTATCAGATCCCAAAAATTAGCAGCGCAGCAGTAAGTAAGTAAGTTAGAAACCGAGTGAAAAAATTACCTGCTCCGGCTAAGAGGAAGATCCTTGATATACCAACTCCGGCTTGCATCGCCATAGCTCCGACTGATTTGTTACACCGCCGCCGAGTTGTCGAGCTTTGTGTATCTCAAAATCGGG